>NC_056741.1:1443451821-1443501821 GCF_019279795.1 Protopterus annectens | reverse complement strand
AAATGGGCACCTACCCAGTAAGACTCTCTCAGGAATCAGTCAATCAATCAATAATAAACTCAAGCATGCTGTTGGAGAATATCCAATACCAGGGCTTAAGATAAGCAGTGAGACAGGGCACAAAACTAGCAAGATGGTTTGACTTATAGTTTGAGTCATAGTTATATTATATTCAGTACAATGAAAAAGTAGTATTAATCAGTATAACATTATTTTAGCACTTAAGTCATTATGCCAGCTATTAGGCATTGTTGCTTAATACAAAACTTAAGATTTACTTTACAAAACCATTTCAGGTTATGCCATTTGTATGCCAGAAGCCACAGAAATGAATAAATGATCTGCAAGGTCAACAGAGGTCATGTCCATTTAGATCCATGAGTTACCAGTTGCAAAAGTTAGTACCATGCCGTAACATGTATGTGCAGGCACAAACATACAGGGACCAATTTCAAAAGATTTTTACACTGACAGCATATCTCCAGTGTCTGTTTATAGATAAGCCTTACAGTGAAGTAAGTCACTTCTACTGAGATCAAGTCTTTCAGAATTAAGACAAACTTACACTGAGAGCATCTCTTTTGGAATCTGCCAGCCCCCCCCCCCCCCCAAACACACAAATATGCAACATATTTGGCTTCCACGACTCAAGATAAGAGGATAAAGTACATGACTCATTGAGAAGTGAAATCTGCATGCAAAAACGCTTGGCAGTTAGCAAACAGATAAGGTGAAGGAAACAGTTAAAATTATAAATGCATGTCACCTCTGATTCCTAAACACCATTTAAAATCAACAAATGGGATATCAGTTTCCCTGCTCTACAACGTCAACCTCCTGCATCAGTAAAGATATTGCTCCACAGGGCATAGATTAAATGCTACAAATACTGTGCCAAATAAATTGCTTAGTGTCAAAGTCTACACTTTTGCACTGAGTTGCTTGTAACATGGTTATTTCACTTGCAGACAGTCTCAAAGGTTACCTAAATGTCGGCAGTGTTTGCAGACGTAGAGTTACTGGGCAAGGAAAAAACAGTGATGCTGCTTTATTCCACCAATATCCAAACACAGAGATACGTTTACATTTCAGATGCTGATACATTGCTTTTACATTGATATTTTAGAATGGTAAACTATTAAATCATGCTGCCTTTGTTGTTACCTAATTTGCTGGGTAGTTTTTCCATTACCATGGTAGAACTCAATGTCAGTGGAACATTCAGTCTATAGTATGTCACAGCAATTATTTTTATATCTGTCATAAGAAAATGCTATGACATCACTGAGACTGCATAACTTTCCCTTAACCATTACCATTCCCAAATAATTTAAATCATGGTTTAAGTCCAGAAATCAAAGCTTAGCTTGATTTCTCTTGTGTTTTGTGCTTTAACTTTACTATATATATTTTTTTACTTCAACACAACTTCCTTAAAATAGGCCAAATCATATTTTATTAGTTGGTATTTTGAAACAGATACCTATGGCCACTGCTTAGGCTTCAGCTGATCCCAGATTTTCTCATCCACCCAGCCCTGAATCTTCTAGTTGCTCCTTTCCAGACAGTCCCACACATGACCCTTTGCCAAATAGGAACGGCGACTCCTAGGGTTGCCAACCATCCTGGCTTTTCCAGGACAGTCCTGTTTTTCAGTCTTGTGTCCTGTTTCCTGGACAGTGCCTGTCCAGGATGTAAAAATTCCCGGGTTTGAGGTCTGGCAGAGAATCGGCTGGATTTTTAATTTTATTATCGGTACTGGGTATACTTTACTTGTTGCACTGTCCATTTTTCCAGTCAAGCACTCCAGATTGTGTGGAACACTCTTTACATAGCAGAGAGTCACTTTTCCACTGTTCTGCATTGAACAGTAGTGGTTCTGCTTTGTGTTTTTTGATGGGCTCATATACCGCAATTACAGCCAATTGACATTATAGTATATGAGCAAATCTGATAATCTCTAACGCAAAGCAAGCCAATGAGGGCACACACAGAAGTCATCCAATAGCGTGTTGCTACAGTGTTTGTGCCACTGCACTACCTTCAAAAAGGGTATTATGGGAAAACATTTGCCAATAATCTTGGTGGCTTTGTTGTTGCATTTAGATTTTATTTTTATTCATTATCCTGCCTGCCTTCTCTACAACACAGGGGGTTGTGGACTTATGGAGCTGAAGTTACGAGTGGCAACAACTGCCACCTTTATAATAAGATAACTACAAACAAGTGAATAAGAAAGGTGAGCTATTTAATGTTAACACTTGAAAATGTTTGAAATAATTGAATATTTGATTTTATGATGCCATTTGTATCACTTTGATTTTGTTTCACATTGACAGGGTCTGTCACACAGTTAGAGTTAAGATTTTTATTTTTTTACATAGCCATGATAAATAATCCTGAATCATATCAATTCATCAAAATCATAGCTCTCAACTAATCAGGGACAAATCCAGAAATAATCAGGGGCACTTAAAATATTAGTACTATTAACATGAGACACTGACTGAATATGTGAATTATTATACATTTTCTGAAGTAAAGGAAGTCTATAACTCTAATTATTGTCATTTTTTATTAAGTGTAGCTCAACACCTTTTCTCCAAAGGTTTATAGGTTCATAGGTTGGTACTAGGCTATTGGCCCTAGGGCCTATGCAAGCCTAGCCATAACAATTCTCTGGCTATTTCTTCCCACAATATTTACTTCCCTGAGCCTCTGTCCAGCAGGGCTACTGACGTGATCCCCGGGGTGAATTTCCTATCTCCCATCCAATCGTCAAGGTTCCTTTTGAAGAGGGCCAAAGAGGCGCTCTGCTTGACATGTATGGGCAGTCTATTCCAGAGTCTGGGGAGTCCCTGGGTCAGGAACCTATCCCTCCAGCATGTTTTGTTCATTGTGATGACAAGGTTTAGATCCCTGAAATGTGTGGCTCTGAGGGGTTGGGATTTCTTTAAGTGTAACATGTCCCAACAGCTCTGGGATTGACATGGCCTTGTATGTTAAGCAGAGATCACCTCTGAGTTGACAATATGTGACAGAGTATAGCTAGAGTTTTTTTAGATGGTCAGCATAGGGCATCTGCTTTAGGCCTGTGATTTCTGCGGCCTTTCCTGTTGTTGCAGATGTCTTGAGAAGGTACATACCAAACAGGGTGTTGTATTCTATAATGGGTCTGAGGGATGAGTACAGTGGGATAATGACCTCCCTTTTTTCTGGATGAAAAGCCCCTAGTGGTAACGTATGCCACATAGGATTTCCTGACTGTTGTGGTGATGTGGTTATCAAAGGTGAGACCACTGTCCTCCTGTGTCCCTAAGTCTCTTATCACACTTTTGGTGTTTAGTGTACTGCCGCATATGTGGTAATTCATGGGTGCATGTTTTTTCCAGAGGGGATAACTATACATTTCTTGGCATTGAGTTTGAGCCCATGGCTCTGGCACCAAGCATATGTTTCTGTAAGGCCCTTTTGTAGAATATCCAAATCATTTGGGGATTCAATAATGGCTCCCAGTTTGCAGTCATCTGCGAACTTTGTTAGCCAGAGAACCTTAGTGTTAGCCTGTACTTTAGAGAAGTAGATGCCAAACAAGAGCAGTCCCAGGACTAAACCCTGAGGTACTCCACTTGTCATTTGTCTGGAGCTGGATTTGGAGTCAGCTATTTTTACAGTGAGGGTTCTGTCAGTAAGCCAGTTGGCAACACAGCAAGGTCCATATAGGCTGTGTGGACCATCTTACCTTCGTCCACAGCTCTGAAGACTGATTCAAAGAAGTCAATCAGGTTCAGGAGACAAAGATTGCCCTTCATGAACCCAAACTGGGTGGGGTCCAGTGTTTGAAGGTTTCCAATGTCTTTGTTTATAAGTTCCATGATAATATGTTCCATGGCCTTGCAGATCAGGCTCAGACTGATGGGGCATTAGCTCCCGTGATCCAAGGTAGATCCCCCCTTGTGGAGTGGGATAACTAGCTGTGCGTCACTCAGTGGGCATGAAGCCTGAGATGAGGCTATGATTAAACATGACACTTAAGTGAGATGCCAGTTCATTTTGTAGTTCATGTAGTACACAGCCCAGGATGTCATCTGGTCCCATGGAGGCTCTATTCTTAGTTTTGGAGAGTGCAGTTTTTATCTACGGGGCCATTATTACTGGAATTTGGCAATCTTTCAGTATTGAGATGGGCCCTTTAGGGGGTGAGGGGAGAGGGGGTAAAGTTGGCACTGAATCGATCTGCCAGGATACTGGCAATATCCTTGGGATCAGTATATTTAATGCCATTCTGTTGTAGCTCAGAGCAGATCTGAGCATTGCCATTTAGATTCTTGATGTAGTTATAGAATGCCTTGTGGTTATCTTTGAAGTCTTTGGCAATTTTATTTTCATAACTAGCTTTGGAGGATTTTATGAGGGATCTCAGCTTCTTACTGAGGCTGGTAAGGGTTTTTTTGCATCCTGGGATTTTCCTCTTTTCTGCAACAGTTTCTTCCTTTTGTTGTAAAGTTTTATAGCAGGGGACCACCATATTGGCTTTCTTTTTTTGGAGGAGTGTGTCTTGGTTCTATTTGGGATGGCACAATTCATGCACGAGTGGATGTGCTCGTACAGTGCCTTAGTGTAGGATTCAGCAGTCAAACTTTCAGTTTCCGTCTGCATGGGTGTCATGAAGTTTGTCACTTCTGACTCGAGTAGCATGAAGTTGGCTTGGGATAAGTTTTTTATGGAGGTTTTCTTACTGGAGGGTGGTGGAGGAATGTGGATGTCAAGGGTGATTAGCTTATGGTCAGACCTAACCAACAAGGGGGTGACCATAGGTGTGTAGCATCAATTTCCCATGTTGGTAATGACCAGGCCTAGGATATTGGAGCCCCTGGTGGGACTATGGATTAGTTGATCCAAGGCATTGGAATTTATGAATTCCAAGAACCGTTGGGCAAAGGTGTTGGGACACAAGTAGTTTTCCCAGTTAATGGCAGGGTAGTTGAAATCCAATAAACAAGAGACCAGAGCCAAGAACAAGTAATCGGCTACAAAACTGACACCACGAAGCTTGAGTAAATCCACAAACTGGTTTTTTAATATAAAAACACACCAAAGGCTTGTATTTACGTGGTTCCTTTGGTGTGTTTTTATATTAAAAAACCAGTTTGTGGATTTACTCAAGCTTCAGGGTAGTTGAAATCACCCAGTATTAGGGTGTTTGGTTGTATCTTAATATTTCCCAGTATGTTTAGAAAGGTGTAGTGAGAATCTTGGAGCTCGGTGGGGGATCTGTAGCAAGCTATAGTTTGGATTGCAGTCTTACCTAGTGTTAGTTACACCTGGAGAATTCCAAATGCATTGTTTTGGGCAGCTAGCCTGGTGGTGTGAATATCCTTGGTGAATATGGACACTCCTCCACCTTTAGTGTTTCGTTCCTTGTTTGGTGGCCAAAAAGAGTGGTAAGAGTTGTAGCCTGGTATTGCAGGTCTCAGTTACTGCACAGATATCAACGTTCTCCATTTTTTAGGAGTGCCTCAAGATAGTGCACATTGAGGTTTAGACTTCTAGCCTTGAGTAGCATTGCATTCAGATTTTGCATGCTTGTACCTGTTACGGTGGTGGTTTTGTTCTTTGAACTTTGCCTAAAAAGGCACTATAGGGATGGCAAGAGCCTTAGCCAGTAACCTGAATCCCAGGGGCGACAGGTGCAGATCATTGCTGGCAAAGCATCGTGGTCTGTTGATCATGTCATCCCAGGCAGACAGATACTGGATCCCCTTTGAATGACACCAGAAGCTTAGCCAATTGTTGAAGTCAATCATTTTGTCCTTATACTGTGGTATCATTCTGGGCAAAGGCAGGATGCTACTCAGGAATAGGGTCATACCTGCCTGGGCCACATGATCTGAGAGCTCTTCCATGTCTCTTTTCATGTAGTCCAGGGAGGTACATCTCAAGTCATTCACTCCAACATGGACAATGACAGTCATATTTGTACTTGTTGTGGAGTGACTTGAGTGCGTTGTGGCAGATTCTGACACCCAACAGGCAGCTAACTAATTTTCTCCTTGATCAGCCTTGTGAGTGGATCAGTGTGCGTGACTATAGAGTCACCTATGATTAGTGTTGGGTACGTTGTCTTGCCTTAGGGACTGCTGTTGGGTGGCACATTGGTGTTGTGAGCTATGTGACACTTTGGTTGTGATTGGTGTTTGTTTCAGCTTCGGAGGTCCTTGTTGCTTGGGCAGGTTACTGTTAAGGGCCTCTGCATATGAGGGTTTAGTGTTGCTAAGTGCAGGTGTTGGTGGTGTAGGTTTAGAAGGGCTATATGTTGCTTGAGGTGTAGTGCAAATGTTAATCTTCTCCTCTTGACTGTCTAGCACAGGTTTGGGTGGAGAGAGCTTTGCTTCCAGTTTGGCTATGTAAGTGCATTTCTCGCAGGTTGCAGTGTTAGGTGGTAGGAGGAGAGGGTTGTCTGTGTACATGAAGCAATTGCTGCATTGCCCCAGTATGCCCAGATTCACCAGGTGGACAGGAGAAATCACCGGAAGCTGACTCTTGGACATGACATTAACCAGTTTTAGGAGGGATTAAGAGTGACAGAGCTAAGATTTGAGGCAAAATCAGGGACAATTGAGAGACCTGGTCAAATGACTTTTTATAACTATAAAGTAAAGCATTTTGACCACCCAGCAAGTTTTCTAGTTGAAGTCATTGGTAAGCTGTTAGTAAGTGTTCCACATTTTATAGATGGAAGGTTGACAGCTATAGCTGCTATATTCATTTAATTAGGCAGAGGTACATTTTATGGCTCCTACTGCAGAGATAGGATTTGGGCTCATTTGTTATTGACTTAGTAAAGTCATTTAGTATTTACATATTTGTTTATTATTTTATTTATTTCTTGACATTTGGTTTCTGGAAAAGTCTGATGGGGTAGGTTGTCTCCAGACCAGTCATTTGTGTAACTGAACACTTTACAGGTTTAGTTGATAAAGGAGAGGATGTGGAGGGGTTGGAAAAACATGTACATGTTGTCACAACCATGCCCTGGCCCAGCAATCAAGGAGCCTCAATCCTTACCACTAACACCGGGGAGGTCATCTCATAGAAAAGGAAAGGATAACTAATACACACAGTAAAGTACAATTTCCCTTAAGTGCACACAGAGAGCACAGTCAGTCTGGGTCTGGCTGCTCCCTTGCTCACCAGGTCCCCAATAAGACCCCCCACTGGCACAGCTATAGGGTCCAGGTCTCAGCCTAACTGGGCAAGCTAGAACCTCCAGTACCCTTCTCTGTCCATCCAGTGCTTCGTGTCCCTGCCAAGTAGTTGACACAACACACAAACACTTTGAGATAAGTATTTATACAACTTCACAGACACTCCTGGGAAAGGCTGACAAATTCTCCAGCTGTGCCCCTTTATCCAGACTATATGGTAGTAATTACTGCCACCACCCACAGTTAATAATATCAGCTACTAAAAGGCCCTTAAAAGGGTGTCCAATTATTACTGTGCATTATTATCCAATGGTAGTATGACTAACAGTCAAGGCTTACTTTAGAGTGGCCTATTACAATAACCTCTATAAATATGCAATGTACTCTAGAGCTTATCTCTACACAAATCAGCCACAGGTAAAAGGTTTTAAAATATTTAATAATAAATTAAAACACAAGACAAAACTACTACACAACAGAGATATCTAAGAGTTCAGAGATCACACAGAAACTTAAAATACAGTAGGACAGGTCTAATTTCAAAGAAAAATACCTAATTAGTCTTTACTAGCTTTAACTATTCCTACAAGAAATCACAGTGCTAAAACTTACATGTGAGCATACGTCAGAGTGCTGGCAAATTGGATATCAAGATCAAAATGCTTCCAGTCTCTTGTGAGAAATAGTATTTAAACATTACTAACAAACATGTCTCGAATTACATCATTTTTGACACTTAGGTTTTCCCAGTATTCATATTGCATCATCTTAATACCTGGTCTGAGTTCTCGGGCCACAAACTACATTATTTAGCAGTCTAACACCTGCTCAGAACTTACAATACAAAACATTTCGCATGTATATTCCAACAGAAACTAGAGCAATAAAGCACATTCCACATCTAAATTCTGGTCATAAACTTTAGCCTTAAAACAATGGACATGAAACCTTCATCCAGCCACACCAGAGCCGAATTGTAAAACATTAAAGAGATTCATAAGATCTTTTCAACTTAAAAAGACACATTTGAAATGCATGGCTTGGTTTTCCTTACAGCAGATGGCAATGTTGCAACAATGTTGAAGTTCACATTTTACAGTGTTTACTTACATTTAAAAACACAAGCCTGTATTTTACATTTATTTATACAGTTGATATAACTATGTATCAAATTCTATGACTAGTGTGGTAGCCTTCGCCCACCTCTCCCCAATTGTCACATCTCTTCCCCCCAGGGAACTCAAGCAAGTTTTTCAAGTGCCCCTTGAGAAACATCGCTTGAGTGTCAGGTCTATCTGGGTGTACCTCACCCCATTCCCTGTCTTGAGAGCCCATCTGCATTGGCATTGCTACTCCCACTGTGGTGCTGCACTGACATATCATATGTTTGAAACCCCGGACTCCATCTTAGCAACTTGGCATTTTGCTAACTGGCTCTGTTTAACCATGTTAGAGGGTTGTGATCTGTCACAGTGAATTTTCTTCCATACAGATAAGGCTGAAGTTTATGTAGTGCCCACAACTATAGCTAGACATTCCTTTTCTACCGCTGCATAGTATTCTTTCCTGGGTTGGAGTCTACAACTGAGATAAACCACTGGGTGCTCTTCTCCCTCTGAATAAATCTGGCCAAGTACAGCTCCCACCCCATAGTATGAAGCATCCACCTGCACAACAAATTATTTGCTATAGTCTGGACTGGCTAACACAGGGGGGTCCTCCCAAAGCTTCCTTAAGCTTCTGAAATGCCTGTTCACATGCTGGGGTCCACACTACCTTATCTGGCCTGTTCTTCCTTGTCAGGACTGTAAGTGGAACAGCTATGGTACTATAATTGGGAACAAACTTTCTGCAGTACCCTGCTGTCTTCAAGAATGCCCTCACCTGCTATTTGGTAACAGGTGCAGGCCATGCCTGAATAGTTTCCACTTTGGCAGGTTCTGGCCTTATCTTACCACTCCCCACTCTATGTCCTAGGTAAGAGACCTCTGCCTTACCCACCTGACATTTGCTCAGCTTAATGGTCAACCCTGCCCTCTGTAGTCTGCCCAGCAACTCCCTGACATGCCGAAGGTGCTGTTGCCAGGAATGGCTGTAGATAGCAATATCATCCATGTAAGCAAGGGAAAACCCTCCTGCTCCTGCTAAGATATGATCTACCAGCCTCTGGAAAGTCACTGGGGCATTCTTCATCCCAAAGGGCATCTTTGTGAACTCATACAAGCCAAAAGGAGTCACAAAGGCTGACTTCTCTCTAGCACTGGGAGTCAAGGGCATCTGCCAGTAAGCCTTGGTAAGATCAATAGTTAGATACTTAGCCCAACCCAGTTGCTCTAGGGTCTCATCTGTCCTAGGCATGGGGTAAGCATCTGACTCTGACTATTTACTTTCCTGTAATCCACACAGAACTTGGTGCTGCCATCCTTCTTTGGCACCAACACCACTGTTGACTCCCAGGGACTGTTGGACTCTTGAATCACCCCTAGTTCCAGCATCTCCTGTACCTACTCCCTTAGAGTCTGTTTGTCTCTCTCAGACACCCTATAAGGGGCCTGCCTAATAGGCCTTTGGGGTCCTGTATCCACCTGGTGCTGCACCAGGTGGGTGCTCCCTTGTTTCCAGGTGAACATGCCCCCAAACTCCTGCAACACTGCTCAGATTTCTCGAACCTGGGTAGGAGATAGCTGCTGGGATATTGCTACCCCTTCCATCAAGGTGTCAGCCCAAGTTTCACTGAGGAGATCAGTCCACAGATCTCCCTCAGACGCCTCCTGAAATCCACTGCAAATGCTCAGCACAAGGGCCTCCCTATCATGGTAAGGTTTCATCATGTTAACATGGTACAATTTGTGCCCCTGCCATCTGCCTAGCACTTCCACCATGTAGTTAACCTCACTTCCCTTTCTAACCACCTTGTAGGGTCCCTCCCAAGCTGCCTGTAACTTGTTGTGTCTGACAGGAATGAGAACTATCACCTGCTTCCCTACGGCATACTCTCTAGCTCAAGCATTCCTGTCATACCACACCTTTTTCTGTTGGGCTTCTGCCAGGTTTTCTTGTGCCAGGCCCGTGAGTTCCCTGAGCCTTGTCCTGAGGTCCAGGACATATGCCACAACAGACTCCTTGAGACTCACACTCACCTTCCCACTCATCTCAAATTAAATCTAGAGGTCCCCTCACCCTATGCCCATACAGCAGCTCAAAGGGTGAAAACCCTGTGGATTCCTGGGGAACCTCTCTAAGCAAACAGATGGGGCAAATATTTGTCTCACTCCCTCTTAAACTGATCTGCAAATGCCCATAGCATGGACTTGATTGTAGAGTTTAACCTCTCAACAAGACCATTAGTCTGGGGATGGTAGGGGGTTGTCTTCATGTGCTTCACCCAACAGGACTTCCAGAGACAAGTCAGCAGGTCTGACATAAAATTGGCACCTCTGTCAGACAGTATTTCCTTTGGGAAACCTATCCTGCTGAAAATCTCTAGCAAAGCATTTGCCGCCTTCTCTGCCTCAATGGAGGGCAAAGCCACTGCCTCAGGGTATTGTGTAGCATAATCCTACAATCATTAGGATATACTTTTTCCCCTGTGGAACTTGGGGTACTCAAAGGACCCACAATATCCATAGCTACCCTCTGAAATGGCTCCTCAATCACAGGCAAAGGCATCAAAGGAGCTCTCACCTTGTCTCCTGCCTTGCCTACCTTTTGGCACTGCTCACAGGTCCTGCAGTATCTTGTTACATCTCTGGAAATTCCAGACCAATAGAAGTTTTGCATAATATGCCTCTTTGTACATTTTATGCCCATATGACCTGCAAAGGGAATATCATGGGCTATGGCTAGAAGCGGCAGACTGTAAGCTCTAGGCACTACCAACTGCTGTACTCTATCACCTTCTAGTCCTCCCTCAGGGGTCCACTCTCTGTACAGTAACCCTTTGTTCCAGTATACAGATCCCCCATTCCCTTGAGAATCAGGTGCCTCTCTAGCTACCTGCCTCAGGCCTTGCAATGTAGGGTCTGAGAGTTGAGCTTGTCTCACGTTTCTCCTTGTAACCCTTCCCAGCTCCCCTTCCACTGGAAGTCTGGCATCCTCTGACAGTGGTGCCTCACTATCAGCCTGGGTACTACTACTCACCTCTACCTTTGCAGTTACACTGTCCAAGGGAACATCAGTACCCACAAGAAGCTGTGGCTCACATTCAGTCTTACTGCTACAGCATAGCCCACTCCCTGAAGTAACCACCTCAGCAGTCCAGGCTGCAAGTATGCAGTCTGTCTGGGTCTCCCCCAGGCTACCAGACCCACATGCTTGTCTCCTAGCCTCACTACATGTAACTGCATAAGTACATAGTACTGCCTCATCCAAATCCTTCCCTCTCAGCACATCTGCAGGATGGTAGTTCCATACCCCTGTTGTCTCAAGACAACCCACTGTTGGCATGTTGTCTTTCCCACTTACTGGCTCCCTCACCTTTGGTTCCCCACCTTGACTCCATGGACATCTGTATGCCACATGGCCCCACTGGTTGCATTCAAAACATTTAACCCACGCTCCTGGATGTGTACCTGGACTAGTGGCTTCCCCTGCTACTGGCAGAGTCTGTTGGGGCAGTCTGTGCTGCCCACTATGGGTTCCTTTAATCCCATGAGCAGTACTGGGGGTCCCTTTCCTGTGCAGGACTTCCCTGCTTGCTAGGTATAGGTCTCCCTTCTTCCCCAACTCCTCTGAAGTAGCACACTGTCTGTCAGCTAACCAGATCCTCATGTCCTCAGGCAAAGTGCTAAGGGCTTTCTCCCTTACCAAAAGGTCTTCCAGCCCTTCAAAAGTGGTGACCTGACATCCACTCACCCAGCTATGAAAATAAGTGCTCAGTTCAGCAACATATTCACATAATTTTCATCTGCCTTGCATCTATGCTCACAAAACCTTTTCTTATACATTTCAAGTGTTAGCTTAAAACATTCTGATAAATTTATTTTTACAGCAGTATAATCAAAACAGTCAGTTTCGTGCATTTTTGCTAAAGTTACACCTTTACCATGGAGTAAGGGGATCAGGAACCATACCCAGAACCTTTGGTCAACTTCATACTGTTTATATACCCGCTCAAACATATGAATGAAGCTATCAAAATTATCCCCCTCTTTAAACTGTGGAAGACATTTACTAACCTTTTGTGCTTCTGGGGTCCAGTTACTCCCTTCCCCATTACCTCCATGACTCTGGCGAAGAGTCAGCACTTCCCTCTCATGCCTCCTCTGACGTTCATTTTCCTTAGATGTAGACTCCTCATTTTCTCGGCTGCTTCTAGTTCCATACGCCTGGCCTCTAACTCAAGTCTTTTCAACTCCAGCTGGATTTTTAAGTCCACTGCAGAAAGGTTGAGCTGTCCATTCTCCGAGGATATTGCATCTCCATTGTCAGTCTGATTATCCTCCAGGCTGCTGTTTTCTGATGCAGCTGTAACCAAGGCTGCAATCAGGTCTGCTTTAGTCATGTTTCCATGCACCAGTCCCCTAGCCTGGCACATCTCCCCCAGCTGGCTCCTTGTCAGCTTTACATACTCTTCTGCTAACATGCTGTCTGCTCATCCTGACTAACACTAAGCTAACAAAAGAAATAAAACAATTGTGTCCTGAACTCTGAGTATACACTGCTTGGCAGTTTTAGAGTACAAAACACTTTTAGGGATCACTGTACATAAGCTACAGGAATTCGCTCTACCCACACCACAAGCCAATTAGTATGTGAAGTCGATCCCACCACTGCCAAACACTTGTGATGCCCGTGCCCTGGCCCAGCAATCAAAGAGCCTCAATCCTCACCACTAACACCAGGGAGGTTGTCTCATAGAAGAGGAAAGGATAACTAATACACAGTAAAATACAATTTCCCTTAAGTGCACACAGAGATCACAGTCAGTCTGGGGCTGGCTGCTCCCTTGCTCACCAGGTCCCCAATAAGACTCTCCACTGGCACAGCTATAGGGTCCAGGTCTCAGCCTAACTGGGCAAGCTAGAACCTCCAGTACCCTCTCTGTCCAACCAGTCCTTCATGTCCCTGCCAAATAGCTGACACAACACACACACACTTTGAGATAAGTATTTATACAACTTCACAGACACTCCTGGGAAAGGCTGACAGATTCTCCAGTTGTGCCCCTTTACCCAGACTATACGGTAGTAATTACTGCCACCACCCAGTTAATATCAGCTACTAAAAGGCTCTAAAAAGGGTGTCCAATTATTACTGTGCAATATTATTATGCAATGGTAGTATGACTAACAGTCAATGCTTACTTTAGAGTGGCCTATGTAATGTACTCTAGAGCTTATCTCTACACAAATTAGCCACAGGTAGAAGGTTTTAAAAATATTTAATAATAAATATTTAATAATAAATAATTAAAACACAAGACAAAACTACTACACCACAGATGTACCTAAGAGTTCAGAGATCACACAAACTTAAAATAATACAGTAGGACAGGTCTGATTTCAAAGAAAAATACATAATTGATCTTTACTAGCTTTATTCCTACACGAAATCAGTGCTAAAACTTACATGTACGCATAAGGCAGAGTGCTGGTAAGTTGGATATCAAGATCAAAATGCTTCCAGTCTCTTGTGAGAAATAGTATTTAAACATTACTAACAAACATGTCTCTAATTACATCATTTTTGACACTTAGGTTTTCCCAGTATTCATATTGCATCATCTTAACACCTGGTCTGAGTTCTCAGGCCACAAACTGCATTATTTAATAATCTAACACCTGCTCAGAACTTAGAATATACATGTGAAATGCCTTGTATTGTTGTAACAGAAACTAGAGCAATAAAGTACATTCCACATCTACATTCTGGTTATAAACTTTAGCCTTAAAACAATGGGCATGAAACCTTCATCCAGCCTCACTGGAGCCAAATTGTAAAACATTAGAGATTCATAAGATCTTTTCAACTTAAAAAGACACATTTGAAATACTTGGCTTGGTTTTCCTTACAGCAGATGGCAATGTCGCAACAATCTTGAAGTTTACATTTTACAGTGTTTTCTTACATTTAAAAACACAAGCCTGTATTTTACATTTATTTATACAGTTGAAAGAATTATGTATCAAATTCTATTTGACTAGGCTGGCAGCCTTCGCCCATCTCTCCCCACACGTGTGTTTTTGGTTTAAATAGTTGATTAATGCCATTTAGTCATTTTCTGCTAAGTAGAAGTATTTCCGTGTTAGAGATTGTAATGTACGAATTGTTTCTGCAGATATAATTTATTTTATTTATTGACATTTAATTAATAAAGTCAGACAGACTGGGTGAACCAACTGTGTGAACTGGCTGCTTATTGTAGAACTGAAGTGATTTTTATGCTGATTGCAGCTTAGCAAATTTAAGTTGATGCAAGACTGTTGTGGACTATAGTTTAAATTTTGAGTTAGATGCAGTTTCTTTAATATGAATAAATCGGCAATGCCATTCTATAGTGCCATACTTAGTGTAGCAAATGTAGGTTAATAACAAATATGTTCTAGTGACTTTTGTAATGAATTACAGTGCAGTCAGTAATTGTACTGCAGTCTCAGTGATGTCCAAGTAGAAAGGTTTGTGCTTATTTAGCAAGCGTAAATTTATGTAAAACCTGTGAAATGTTCATTTTGGCAGAAAGACCATTTCAGCCATGCCACACAGAAATGGTACATTTTCATGCAGTGCAAAAATAGGGTTTAACTATTTGTCGCACATTGATAGGGTCTATATACCACATTGACCCCCTTAAGAGGTTGAGACTTTTGCTGCCCATTCAAAACATGCTGGAAATACTGGTAATTCATTCTTGATTGGCTAAACTTAAGTTACAGTTTTTGTTTTTGTCAAACAGTAAAGCTTCTGTTTCCATTTTTGCTGTTTACTGTTTATTCTTACTCATTTATTTTCTTGATACTGAGCATATTTCAGTGAGTATTTTTAATGGATACGAGCAAAGGCATTGCAAGCGAGGACAGTGATTCAGACCAGGACTGCACAAGCTCGCCACCCAAGAAGGAAAGGCTGAGAAAGCTAAAAAGGGAATGTCATGGTTGTCATGAATGGCAAACTGATTTTGCATGGTGTGAACCAGTCCAGGACAATGTGGTCACTGCTCACTGCACGGTTTATAAAAAGAGCATATGATAGAAAACGTGACTTGTTAACTCACAGCTGTTCACAGACTCACATAAAAGCAAACCATTTTCAAGAGAGCAGCATTGTTAACTGGAGCTGATAAACAGGCAATGACAGCAGAGTTGATGAGGATCCATCACATCATGCTCTATCACATTTCTTACAATGCTGCAGACTGGCACCAGGCTCAATCACCAGCTGTATCTGGACTCGGCCATTTGCAAAAAGATGACCTGTGACTACACTAAGACAGACAGTGGCAACCGATGAATTCGCTATGAAGTCATGTTGAGTCAATTTTTAAGGACTTGACCCAACACCACATCAAGATTTTCTGAGTCAGCAAATGCATCAAATTTGAAGAATCACAAGATGTTTCCTGTATTTGTCCAGTATTTTACTATGGAAACTGTCTTTAACAAATAAAATTATTGACTTTGTTGAGCTCCATGACAAACATTCTACTTCTGTAACGAACATGATATTTCAGGTCCTGGCTGACAATGGTCTTGACATCACACACATCATTGTATTCAGCCGATACCAGTACAGGCACAAGCATTCAGTCTTCACAGAGTTGCTAAAAAGAAATGACAACATCATCAAAACTAACTACAAAGCACACGTGATTCACAATGTGCTGAAGAAGATAATTGACAAAGTGGACTGTGATATTGAAACAACGGTGATGTCCATTTATAGTCACTTCAGCATATCAGTGAACTGCAGAACTGATCTGCAAAAGTTTTTGAATTCACGGACTTGGGAGTACCACGAACTTTTGAGACATGTACCAACCAGATGGCTGTCTGGATCCCGTTGTCAGTAGGTTTTTGGAATCTTGGCTGGTGATCATATTGTAATTCATTTCTCTAGGCAGTGAATGTCCTATGAGAGTTTGTATAAATCTGGGCATAGAAGAAGATACACATGATCATGAATCGGTGAAGACTAACATCAAGAAAGCTTACTTATGCTTTCTGCAAAATATCTGCAGTGTTTTTGAATTATCTGTTCAGAAAGTGGAGCGAGAAGATTTTACGTTCATTGAGCTGTTTCTGGTAACGCAGGACTTGAGAACAAAAATTGAATCACACATAGCAGGTACGTTTTTTGGATCCAGAACAAATGCTTTTCTTAAAAATGAAGATATGCAACTATTCCAGGTGTCTTGCCATAGAAAATGTTTGAGCTGTTCTCGAAAAGGGTTTGACATACCCGAACAAGTGGTTTAATGTCTCAGAGTCAGAAGATGGTATCACTTTTGCACTAAGTCACTTGTCACTCAGCAAACCACCAGAATTTAAACAAGTAAAAACTGCATATGCTGCCATGGGCTTATTGCAGGAAGTTGACTTGGATACATTGTACGATGAACTCTGCATGGCTAAAGAAAGCTTGATATGCATTGTTGCTGATTTGACTCTGCCACCACCATGTGACAAATAGCAGAAGTTTTTCAGTGCAGCCCATATCACCAAAGCATTTCCAGTTAACTTGTTTAACATTGTGTCGGCTGTGTTGTCATTGTCCAGGAGCAATGCCTTTCCGGAAAGAATTTTCAAGCTGATGAACACTAAGTGGAGTTTGGAACAAAACAGAGCCAACATTGCTTTGGTGAAAGCCTAACTGCAGGTTTTCCCGAATTACAGCATTACCTGCAGTGAGTTTTACAAATTTGTTTTTCATGATAAAAAGCTGCTATCAGTAGGTAGCAGCAAGAAATATTACTGGAGAAAGCACCCAATGACTGAGTGAAACCATACCAAAGAAATAGATCAAGTCTTACCAAATGCTAATAGGCCTAGTATTATCTTTTCACCTGTAGTTCTGTTTGTGGTTTCCTGCATGTATAGTTGTTGTTGGCTGTTTTCATACTTACTGCCATTACTATTTTTTCACTCTTCACTGTAGCAAACCAGTCCCGCTAGTCACTTGATACAATATGCGGAATTGTTTTTGACATTTGCTGCTTGCACTGTTGTTCGAATTAGATACTACTATAATATTAGACTAGTCAAAATTAAAGTAGTAAGTGGTTAAGTATCTGTCAAGTTGCTGTTAGGCTACTCTTTCCTGGATCCATTCATTGGCTGTGGATCCATTCATTGGCTGTGGTGAATGTAGGTTTATTGTTTGTTTTTTCTAGAATAACTGATATCCAGTCCAATAAGCAAAAAAGCATAAATAATTTGATAGAAATAAATATTTTACTGCTGCTCTAAAACATCAATTTTATAAAGCAAAATTACAAAATTTTCCTGGGGGTGATACCCACTGGAGCTCCCCTACAAAAATGTTTCCTTCCGCCATCGGCGCTCGGATATCTATTGTCCTGCATTTTCTCTTTAACCCTAGCAACCCCTCAGGAAGTCTAACACCTGGTAGTCAATGTTTAGAACCTGGGAAGCAAGAGGTTTGATTAGGTCAGTGTTATACATAAAGAACCAAGAGCCATTATTCCTGCTGCAGCTGGTCAAGATCCCTAATTACAGAAGTGGCTAGTGCAATGACATCAGTGCAGTGGGTGTACACATCTACTCATCAAGCACTGGATATCTGTGCACCTTACAGAGGCAGCCTGCAAGGTTTCTAATTTCCACTAGAGGTCATCAAAGCAGCAATGCTCTAAAATTTTGCCTGCTGGACACCATCTATTTCATCTTCTCAACGGACAGTGCTACCAGCTACCCGAGTATGTTCCAAAAGGCCAGGTTGCCAGCAGCACAAGGAGGCTTTTGCCTCTACACTAATGGTCTGGTATATTCATCGATGTTTTTGATTGTAAATATAGCAGTATTATTAAAAGCTTTCCCTACACCTACAATGAAGAGCTGCAGTTTTCATTAAAGAATCCTTTCTTATTTGCTTGCTTTATTGGGTGAAAAATAAATATTTTCTGTTTAACAAATTGAGATGTTATGATGTAGAGAGGTAAAATTACAAATTCTGGAAAGGAATAAAGTTACTGTAAGCAAAACTATTATTTTCTTTAAGACTTTGTTTTTGTGTTCAAAAAATCAACTCTAAATATAGTTTTCACAACATAAATCAGGTTATTTTTTGCTTACCTAAGTGCACCTTTCATGACAGGCCTTGCAGAGTGTGTTTTGCAATCATTCAGTAAAAAAGGGATTTGGTTTGTTTAATATACATGCATGCTGAAACACTTTCACATCTCTCCGCATCAACCTGACTTTTGTCAGTCTAAATAAATAAGGCAAGAGTAGTGACATTGGTAGATGCTGCACCATCTGCAAGTTTGCCTGAACAAAAAAAAAAAAAGAAATAAAAATACCCAAGGTCCATTATGTTAGAGTGTTTCTTGTAAGGGATAACTCTAGAACATTGCCTTAGTAAATAGCTTGCAGAGTGTGTCATACAGCATGCAAGTGAAGATTAAAGGAATCAGAGCAAAGGAAATCATTGCCTTAGTATTCTAGGCTATACTGCCAGATAGACTGAAAGGCGAGCCTTTGAAAGTAACCAGCCATTGAAGCATAGTTTTGTCAAGCATTTTAGCCCCATATACATACCCCCCCCCCACACACACACACATTAGTTTTATTATTGTGCGATTCAATTTTCTATTTTAATATTGCAAATTTATTCTGGTGTGTTCTTTTGAGGGACTGTTCCAATCTGTGGTAATGATACACCTGGTCGTACCTTTCAAGTGCACCTCATTATGAAGAAAGTGCCACATTCTGAGTCTTAAGAAATCCATGTTCCTCACAGTTCTACATCGAAAGGGTCCGTCACACATTCTTAAGAATTTTCAAGCTGATATCCAAGGAAATACTATTGAATCATATTACTTTATCAAAATAACATTTTATAAAAGTCTAAAATAATATATTTTACCCATCTTGTGAGCTTCCTAATTGAAGTTGGTAGTAAGCTGTTGGTAAGTGTTCCACGTTATGAGAGGTGGTGTGCTACACTTTGAAGATGGAGAAGGCTGACAGCTAAGATACTGGTAATGGAGTAGCAGACCTCAGCAGTACATGTCAATGAATGAATAAATCTTAGGGAAGGATGGGGCTTTGCCGCTGTACTGCTGCCCCTTTCTCGAGGTCCAGGATGTGGTAGGTGCTATGTCCATAAGTGATGGACAAAGCAATGGGAACATGCTAGAATAGCCATATTGACCTTTTTCATACCTCTCAACCTGCAGACATTCAGAATTAGAACAAAGGCCTTTGAAAAGTATGTACGTCCCACCAAAAAATCTAGACATCTAATTAGCATAAAATTTGAATATCATGTAGCACATAATTCTTCCTGCTTCCTGTAAGAATGTGGGGTACTACTCAGAAACACGTTTAAAATCAGAGTGACAAAATGACAGAAAAAAATATAAGCACAGTATCAAAGAGACAGGATAAATTTAGTGGATGTAAATGAACTATATTGCAAAATTTTACTACATAAAATAATTTATTTTTGCTTCTGAAAAAGGGAGATGTAAAATACGTGTCTTCTTTCTTCAAATTAATTGTAGCACTAGTATGTCGGTTATGTACTATTGTTTTATGTATACTAGACAGATTCAAAAATTACAGGTGATAAGGAAGATTCAAAAGTCTGAATGGGAAAATTGATCCTTAAATCCTTACCACCAAAAATAGGAACATCATTTGCAGTGGTAAATCAGGCCTGAAAATAGGAACGTTCCTCCAAAATAGGAACAGTTGAGTGGCCTGATATTATTGCATGCTTGCATTCTGAGAAGGTGTAAGTGGGTAGGACATAATAGAACAGCCCTTTCTCTCCACAGTTTTGACAGTTACCAAAGACTGATCAGGGCTCATTCCTTTCTTATAAGACAGTGGCATGCGAAGGAGTAAATGGGAATAACAGTTCAGCCTTGTATCCTAGCAGTTAGAGGTCAAGAGCAAGACCTCAGATATATTTATAAACCCATATTTGATTTTGTAATGCTAGTTGTCAACAATTAGTATGGAACAAGCTCCCTCAGCCTTCACAATAGTTAAGAGCACTTCATCCACGGACCCTGATAATATACCAGGTTGCCTAATTATCTTTGCTAAATATGGTCTACCTGAACCCCTACTTACCCTCTTTAATCTAATCCTCTCCACTGGTTATAATCCTAAAGCTTGGAAAACAGCCATTGTAATGCCATTACACAATGGTGACCTAACCAAAGACCCTTGTTACCTACAGACCTATTAGACTCACTATCTCCATATGTAAAACAATGGAACATATTATCTCAGATCTCATTAATCTAGCCATTAAACCATATCATATCCCTTGACCTTCATAAATTTCTCTTTGTCAAAAGAAGGTCTCACCTCTTTGACCTTAGTAAAGACTTTGAAAAAGTAGGCAAAGTGGTGGATAGCAGTTATACATTACATATATCATAGCTAGACCGGGCCCAGGCCTTTGACACAGGTCTATATCAGCAAATATAAATGGCATAAAGCCAGACACCATTTCATCAACACATGTGTCAAATCCCAGTTAACCAAATGGCCAGATCACTAAGTTTTTTTCCTAGGGAAATGTAGTGCAATCTCGGAGTTAGTATATTTAGTTAGGGGTGTGTGTAGGGGGGTGAAGCCCCCCACTTTGTAATGTTTGTAATGGTGTGTCATGTGTAGTTTGCCTACCCATTTCTTTCCCTAGGAAAGACATTGTTGATCTGACCGTTTGGTTATCTGGGTATTTGGCTTTATGCCATTTCCATTTGCTGATATAGACCCCTTTGACACTATTACCCATACAGGTATTATTGGCAGACTTCTAAATCTGAATATAAATCCTTATGTTGTGGAATAGCTATGTAACTGGTTGTCTGACCAAAACCATGTGGTAAGAGAGTCACAGCCACCACTTTTGAAAGCAAAGGTTGGCAGTGCTGTACCACAGAGCTCAGTGTAGGGCCCTCTTGTATTTGGCATCTAGCTTTCAGCCTTAAGGCCAACACTCTTGGCCTATGCTATTCAAAGTTTGCAGATGACTGTAAATTGTGTGTTTTTCCATCTTCCACTAACTCACAATTGCTCCAGAATGGTTAAACCATATTATAAATCTGTGCAAAGACAACAGTCTTAAATTAATGTGAAAAAATGAAGCACGGTTCATTTTGGTAAGTAAAAGATTTTCTCGTACCATATGGGTGACACCCCCTCCCCCAGTAAGATGCTGTCATAAGGGGTCTAGGCATTCTAGTTGATAATTTCTTATCATTTGACCATTATCTCTCTGTAGTAGTTTGGAAGGCTTTCTATGTGGATCTAATTTTCAAAGGCATCTCCATGAGATCCAGATAAGTCTTAATTCCCCTCTACCCATATATCTTCAGATCCATTATTGAATATAATGCACCTTTTGGCATGAATTTGTCTAAACATATCAGTTTGAGAAATCTCAGAGATTCATAACTAAAAAGTGGCCATAAAAATCTTAGTTTTTCAGTGCAGACTGGTAGCTCTTTCTCTGTACTCAGTTTCTTACAGATTCCTCCATGAAGATCTATGATTAACCTGTCGAGCTATGAAAGATCCAATCCTCTTTGACCTCGTACTCCTTCACAAAATAAATGGTACCACAAATACCTGGCTAAAGGAACTAAAACTTCATCAATAGATAAATACGATAATTGTGTGATACACAGTATTACTCTTACCACCTTCAAGGTAAATCTAAATAATTGAATGGACAACCGCAAATTTTCCCTCAATCTATCTTGTTTTGCCCTCCTTGAGGCTGAAGGTAACTTTGGAATAGGGTGTTTTAGCTAGTCTTGAAATAGTCCGCAAACTGTTTGCCTAGTAGTTACCTATGAATTGTCTGGGATCAGCCTTTAACTATAGCAACCCATTAGTACCAAGTTATTTGTGCAACAAGCTGGCCAGGTCTTTGTCTTACAGCACTTTCTCTGTGTGACTATGTACTGTATAAAGTCAGCACTCAGTCAATGCTGCACAGTACCAAGTGAACATGATGAGACCACAGAATGACAAAGCTGCTGTAAACAAATGAACTTCCAGTCACTAACCTCCTGATTAACATTCTAAATTGCCCTGCCTACCTACCCATACCATAGTATGCCCTAAACCTCCAATCTACATGAGAAAACAAGGTTACATGCTGCTATGCTGAGTGGAGGAGAGAACAACAACACATCAAAGTATCACAGCTACACAAAGAATAATGGCAGGACAAAAAGTAACCACTGCCCTTGATTATTCTGATCAAATGACAAATTTGTAAATCATTCTGGTCCTCCCTATAACTGGATAAATTAGGGGATTCTGAAGTGGTCATTTGGTAAACACTCTTCCACTATGAAACAGCTTGTTAGTAATCGGCTGAAACTGAACAGCTAGAGAGCAGACATTAGTAACCAAGCCATAAATAGCCATCTGGAGCAGTGCTAAGGTACCTGTGTCTACACCATGCAGTACAAAGGTGAGTAAAGATATGAATCTAGATAAACAGCAGTACTACAGAATGCACTAGAAGCTCTTTGCACAGCTTATTTCTCCACAATGTCAATATTTGTTTAACCTTTCTTCATATGGTGAAGCAAAAATTGGCATTTTCTTTTCTGAAAATTAGACTGAAATTAGCACAGTGAGAGAGATGGGGGAAGAGAAAGGATAAGAAATTAACAGCATCGTGGGGAGTATATAGAGGCTAGATAACAGGAGAAGTAAGAGGCAGTTTGGTTATTTATGAATATTTATGGTCAATGTCACCAGTGAGATTAGGGGATATGTGGGGAAATGGAGGGGTGTTGGGCTGGTATAAAAGCAGGAACAATAATTAATGAGATTAACAAGCTAAGGCTGATGATGGGATTGGGTGAGGGAGGAATGACCGGGTGCATGGGAGGCAGAGGGGAGATGCAAAGAACACACAAGCAGTAGGTAGGAAGGGTGGTACGCAGAGGACACGTGCATGTAGTGAAGGGAATAAGCAGATGTAGCAAAGGATTGGGGAAAGAGAGGGAAGAAATAAGTAACAAAATGGTGATGAGAGAATAGAAGCTGAGGGCAGAGCAATTGTCTTATGCTCACAGACAGCCATTTAATCCTTAAAAAAACAAACTCAGTATGTGAGAGATGCTCAGTCTCATCGGAGACAAAAATCTCACATACAAACAAGGTAGTCAAGAACGCACACACATATACACGATACATACACCACACAGTCTCCACCACAACCTCAAAGATCTCGTAAGCCTATCCTCAATCTCTAAAGCACTCACCAAAAGCAACACCAAACACGACACATACACAGACACCCAGTGGAGCCCCAAGAGCAAAGCCCATATGGCAAGTCAACACATTACCTAGGACACTTGTCATCGAGGACTCCATTGTATGGCACACAGATGCCCCACTCACCAGACTGAACAAGGAGAAAATAATGGTTAGTTGCTTAACCGGATCCAGCATTCACCAAGTTATGCACACACTCTCAGGTCACTGCACCATGGGTACCAGTATGATTCTATCATAGCTCATGTGGACATTAATGACCTGAGATGTACTTCCCTGGACTATATGAAGACAGACATTGTTGATTTCTCTGAATATATGTCTCAAGCAGGTATTTGGCTTGCATTGAGCAGCATTTTATGTTCACCAAAGATGATGTCACAGTACAAACCAAATATGATTGACTTCAATAATTGGTTTGTTTCTGGTGTCTTTCTAGGAGTGTTCAATATTTGTTAACAAGGGAGGACATGGCTAACAAACTATGTTGCTTTGCAAAGGATGGTTTGCACCTTTGCCCCCTAGACTTCCAGCTATTGGCTAAAACTTTATCCACCCCTTTAGAGCCTTTTTTAGGCAATGCCAAATTGGTAAACCTACCAACATCGTAAATAAAACTCAAAGAAAACTAAAGGTGTTATTGCTCAATGCCAGGAGCCTAAACAAGAAACTCCACACTTTACAAACTCTCCTCACTCTGGAGAATATATAGACATCTGTGCCATTACTGAGACATGGTTTAAATCTGGAGAAAGTACTCCAGTAGTGCAAGGCTTCAGTGCCTTCCACACATATAGACCATCAGCTGCATAGACAGAAGTAAAAAGTGGACCCAGCTTTTCAGGATTTGGGAAGTTATGGGACAGTCACCTAGCTTTTGACCAACATGTGCCTAATGTTGTAAGGAAGTCCCTCTATATAGCTTATACACAAAGAAATTGTTTCTAGCTCTAGAGATGTCATTGTCCCCCTTTACTCAGTCCTCATTAATATAATGTCTCCTTTGGCATGTATCTGTCCAGACACATGCAACAGCCGGAATGCCCACAAAGATATCCTACTAAAAGCATAAGGATACAAGACCTAAACAACATGTCCTAGATGGACCACCTCAAAGCCCTGTTACTATATTCATCATCCTACAGACTGCTAAAAGGTGAGCTGAGTCTCGCATACAAGGCATCCTGTGATCCATTACTGAAGGATTTACTGCACATTAGCAAGTCAAATGGCATCAGAAATATTCAGTCTAGGGATCTAAACCTCTTCGGCAACATCAGCAGAACTGTTTGGAGGGGGTATAGCTGGCAGAGGATACTGCTGCTGTGTCTCGGATCCTTTGTCTGGAAATTCTGGGCTTTTTGCATAATAGTAACACTACATCATTTCTTTTTTATCTGCAATAGTCCACTCTATCATCTTTATGGATCTTCTTTGGCCTATCAGTTTTCGTGATTTTTGTGGACTGCTACTTCCTTCGACAACAGGGGCCATCCTCCCCCTGGGCCTGGCCTGGTCCCATTTTAGGGATGTTTCCGTAGTTTGAGGATTCTACACTGCAATTTTTTCCAGTCCTGGCACTAGTGCGCCTACCAGGATAGAGCACTTTTTTATCCTGGGTCTTGTTCATCCAGCTATCTTTTTTTGTTTTTGACTTACTTCTGTCCATGATATATGCTATATAAATGCAGTCTATATATCAGTGTTGCCTTGGTGAGATTTTGTGAAACAGTGTCTACCTCATGAAGGTACTCACCAAGACTTGATGAATTCATTTTCAGCACTACTCTCCTTTGCTTGCCAACTTTTCATCTCTCCATTTGGACTCCTAAAACAGGGAGAGGTATAGCTGGCAGAGGATACTGTTGCTGTGGAACAGACTTCCTATCCACATAGAACAAAGTTCATCCCTGTCCATATTCAAGTGCAATTTAGATCTATGGATGAGAAACAGAAAATTTACAGAAATACTGTCCCCTGTACTACTAATGGACAGAAGTAGCTCCTAAATAGATCCATACATGCATGGGCTCCCTCAAATTATCTTTGATGCTAGGTATTCTTATTAGTGGTAATATGTAATTATTGACCATGGATGGGTAAGGCCAATCTATAACCAAATGGGATAGGTTATCTTGAGCACAAAAAGAGAAACTGGCTAGGGTTAAAACTGCCTGCAAGGACTGCTAGCCTAGTACTTATGAACCTATAGAGGAGACTCAAACTGTTGTAGCAACAAGCATAGCTCTATATTGGTTAAACAGGATGATGCCCTGGAATTTATCCACATGCAAATCACCATAGAAAAAGTCCCATACTATATCCTAACAAGCTATAAGTCACCCTCTATGTCCCTAGATTCCCATAGCATGTACGTAGACCTATTGGGGACACTCAACATTAAACCAAATGCCCTATTTCTGGGTGACTAACTACCCCTCTATAGATTGTGAAACATACACTACCTTGTACTAGCAGCCACAACAGTTCCTGGACTTTATTAATACAAATACCCTTGACCAGATACTACGCACACCCACCAGAGGTTCAGATATACTGGAACTGGTATTCACCAATATGGGAGAGTGCTGCATTAACCCCCAGTGTTATCTCTTCACTAGTGAGGTTGGGTCACAAAGCTGTCTTCTTCAAACTAAAAATCAACTTCGTAACCCCAGCAAACCCTGTAACAGTTGGAACTATTCCAAAGCAAACTACATCTTATTAACTGATAGTTTGTCAAAATGCAATACCTTCCCAACCCAGAGTTTACAGCAACCTATTGTTCATAGAGACCCTGTACAACCATGTAAATGGCTGTATACAGGCTGCTTTACTAACTAGAAGTAAGCCCAAAATAAACTCTAAAAACAAACCACACTGGTGGAATCCAAATGTTAATAGGGTATACAACAAAAGGAAAAAAAATCATGGCTAAAATCAGGAAAAGCAACTCCCATAATGATAGGAGCTCTCTAATTTAACTAACTAGGGAACTTAGAGGACTAATTATGTCCAACATAGCTAATTACAAGGTCAAGATAGCTTCACAGGCTAAAGACAAACACAAGGCCTTCTACAGCTATGTCCAAAACCTTAAAGGCAGCACACATCATTGTGCCGAACTGGTGGTCAATGGTGCAACCTTCACTGAGCAAGGCAACAAAGTAAATGTGCTGGCTGACAAATTCAGCCCAAACTTCACCATCCACTCCTTAACCCCCCCCCCCATGAAGTACCTACTTGCAACACCCCAACCATTAACAGAGAGTAAGTCATAATTGGTACTTGCTAAGGTCAAAAACACAGCCTCAGTGGGCCCCAACAATATCCCAGGATACCTCCTTAATAGTTTGAAACATGATCTATCAGGAACACTTGAGTCGATTTTCAACTATAGCCTCAAAATAGGCTTTGTACCATGAGAATGGAGGACTACAGTGGTTCTCACTTCACAAGGATGGATCATCAGCTTCCAGAAACTACAAACATATTAGTCTGACTAGTCTGATATGCAAAGCCATGGAATGTATTATCATGTAAATGACCAACAAAGACAAGCAGCCTTCAGACACTGGACCCAACCTAGTCTGGCTTTGTCAAAGGAAGATCATGCCTTCTAACCCTTATGGACTTCTTTGAGATGGTCACAAAAGCAGCGGATAAGGGGAAAAAGATGCATACCACTGCCTGGACTTGGCTAAGGCATTTAGTACAATACCTTACTCAGGTATAGGTGACAAACTCACCATCTGGGCATAAACCCTTACAGAACTTTCTGGATTCCTAGCTGGCTCAGAGAGCACCCAGGAAGTCAGGATTGGTGATACCACCTCCACTAAAAGGCCAGTCACCAGTGGGGTACCTCAGGGCTCCATGCTGAGACCACTCCTTGATGTACTTCTCTGAGATAAAGGCTCATGTCAAGGGCCTTTGGCTGACCAAGTTCACATATGTCTGCAAATTGGGAGCTATTATAGATTCCCCCATGACACAAACATCTCACAGAGATGATCTAATGCAGACAAATGACTGGTGTTAAAGTCATGGATTAATACTCAATGCCAAGACATGCATTATAGTAGATTTTGGGAAAACTGCCACCCAGGCTAATTATGCCATCAGTAAGAATGGCTAAGAATTGGCCCAGTAATCTGGGAACTGGAAATAAATGTAGACAGTAATCGGGTCTTTGACCAACATGTGACCAAGGTGGTAAGATATTTCACCCAGCTTATAAGTAAAGTAATGGTATCCAGGTCTAAGGAAGACACAGTGCCACATTATTTGGTCCTTATCAGAACCATCAAGTATAATACCCCCTTCAGCATGCACCTGACCAGACATATGCAACAGCTGGGACACCCAAAGATTTCTTTCCAGGAAAATACAGAGTATAAACACATTGTCCTGTATGGATTGCCTTAAAGCCCTATCTCTATACTCTGTCTCAAACAGGTTATAGAGAGGTGATCTATGCCTGGCATACAAGGCATCCTCAGATCCAGCTCTAATGGATCTTTTGTATAGCCACAAAACAAACAGCACCAGAGCCACTAGATCTAAGCATTTAAATTTTGCTTGATGAAAATAAGACATGTTGGTGAGACAGATATGTCTCAGAGGATCCCCATGCACTGGGCAAGGCTCCTCATCCATGTGAAATAATGTTCATCCCTAACCCTATTTAAGCATAACCTTGACCAATGGATGGGAAGCTGGAAATTCACCCCAGGTCAAGACCTCATTTCTCTGATAGACAGAGAAAGACAGTAATTCCTAAATTAAAACTAACATAACCCACCACATAACCACTAGAAATGTCCTCCTATGATAAAACACAAAATGGTGCAATGTCAACCAGGTAAACTTGAAACCAAAGAAAATCAACATATAAACCCATATTGGGTACTGGTCTAACCAACACATCAGGACGAGACTAGCATAAATATGAGTGGGCATTAGTAGTTGAATGCAATCAATTCTGTAAGGAAATTAAAGAGATTTAAAGAAATTGTGTATTTTTATAACCAACCCTGAATTATATTCATTAGTGGGGCCGGAACTGGTATTTATTTCAAACACGTCCTCAAATTTCAAGAGATTGATGGAAAACAAACATGCCACCCTTTTTAAGATTTCCAAGGTCACTGTTAAATGCGGACAGTGCAACCAGTACACATGCATTACTAGGAACCAAGTTGTGGTGCTAGGAAATGTAATGAAAGCAAAGATCACTTTTCATGATGGTAACTGTACTATCAAAGGGTAGTTTACCTAGCAATGTGTGCAGGATGTCCAGCATTCTATGTTGGCAAAACTGAGCAAGCTCTCAGAAAACGTACTTAAACACATATAGGATATTGCCAACAAGAATGAGAACAGTGCCCTGTATACACATTTCTACAAATGTAACAGTTATAGCAAGTTTCACCTTGATATTTTAGAAGAGGTCACACTCGATCCCAGGGGGAGGACCGGAAGAATTACTAAAAAGCATGCAAACTGCATTGGCAAGTTAGACTGGGGAGCTACCTTTCCCCCTGGTCTGAATAACCATGTTTCAGCTACACTTGTTTTAATACTGAAGGCTAATAGGTTATAGCCCAAATTTTTACAAATCCTTTGTTAATTTGTTATATATTTTTTACACCATTATTTTTAAATATTCAGATGTTTCGATGCACTTTGTTGTGCTGCTATTTTGTTTGACAGACTGTGTATCATTGCTTATTATTGTGCATTTGTTATTTGGCCCTTTAAAGAATACTATAGTTCTTATTAACCAACTACCAATGGAATCTTTTTATGCACTACTTAATGGCTCTGTACTAGGACCATTTTATTCTGATGAAGTCTCTTGTATGAGATGAAAGCGCTCATTTTATTTTTTCAGGTTGTTTTAATAAATTAATTCTTGGACCATTTCCGGACCCTTGTTTGGCATTAATTTTCTTTGGTTTCAAATGCCCATGATACATAGGGACATAACCAGATTGGATTGCACTTCTGGACTTATAAAACCCCAACAGTCATTAGCCTAGTATATACCTATGAACCTTTGAATCTACGAGCAACCAGGTAGTGAGTTGGGAGGAAAAAGGAGGTAGGGATAGTATCTCAGTAGAAGTGAGACGGTATGATGAACTGATGGAACAGACAAGGCTTCGTAAAAGGTGGAAACAGATGGAGTGAGGCCTACAAAGGCAGTTGAGGCGATTGAGGAAAGCATATGGGTCAGTACAGATGAAACAAGCTGGACTACTACAGCTAGCAGGAGAGAGAGGAGCAGTGCACTCCCCATGGATTGGACGACCACAGTTCATTCTTATCAGGAAAGGTTAACTATGAGCAACTGAGAGGGGAAAAGGGCCAGCATCAAATGCACAGTAAAGAGGACAAGCATCATAAGCAGGACTACTAGAGTATGAAATGATGGATGTCAGACAGTAAAAACCTTGGAGATCTCAAAGCAGTCTCATGGCTAATTCTTGAAAGAGCCGACTAGGAAGTGAGCTAAAGCATTATGAGCTACAATCTATCATGGTACATGTGAATTGAAATAAAAAAAGCTGGGGTACAGAGAAAGCAGGAAGAACTAGAGACATGGGAGACAGAAGCAGGGCAATATAATGAACATCATTCTCCAAAGTATTCATTGCACCTAGGGCCAGCATAGCCAAGAAAGAGAATTCAGAAGTTTAATGCCTTGGCTAGGGGATGGTGAAAGGAAAAATCAATGTGGGACACTTGGCAGAGAGACCGACTACACCTCAGTCTGGAAGTGACCACCTTAATGAAAAGTGTATTGGAGTGGTTCATTAAAACAAGCATACATTTAAATTAAATGAAAGTGGGGAGGGAGTAGATAGAAGACAGAAATGAGCACTTTTAATAAGTTGTTTTGGCTGCAAATTGTATTTAATTGTCTCTGGCTTCCCACTCGCATGTGACAGCCATTACTGCACTGTAAAAGTTTTTTTTTCACCGATTTCTACTGTCTTCCTGAAAAAAAAAATCTTGCTATTTCCCACCTTACTAAGCAAGAAAAGTCCAGTTTCAGATACCTGCTGATACCTGGACTGTTTAAGCTTCTGTGTTGGCCATACCTTACTTGGGCAAAAACAAAGTTTCTTTGTTCACCAGTGAGAGGGGGAGCTCTGAACAGCCTACCTGTCCTTGGAGGAGTGGTTTCTGCCCAGAAACTGTAGTTTTATTGGCCATTTTGGGTTAATTTCTATCTCTTTAATCTTTCTGATATAAAAACTGCATTTGCACAGTTTTTGCATCTGTATAAGCTCAGCAGATTCCTGCCCAGGTGTCCTGCAGACCTACAATGCCAGAGAGACAAAAGGAGACACTTTGGAGTGTTTAAGTACCAGTTTGGTTTTCCTTGACTGATTATTGCTATTTCCATCTAAACGCTCATTTTCTGTTGTTTATTGCCTCTTAAAACACTCATTTTATACTGGAAATTGCATTAATTTGTGCCTGCACTTTTAATAAGTCATTTTTGCTGTAAATTTTATTTTTTAATTGTCTCTGGCTTCCCACTCACGTGTGACAGCCAATACTGCACTGTAAAAGTTGTTTTTTCACCTGTTTCTACTGTCTTCCTGAAAAAACAAAGCAAAAAAAAAAAAAAATCTTGCTAGTTTCCTGCCTTACTAAGCTAGAAAAGTCCAGTTTCAGATACCTGCTGATACCTGGACTGTGTTTAAGCTTTTGTGTTGACCATACCTTACTTGGGCAAAAAGGAAGTTTCTTTGTTCACCAGTGAGAGTGGGGAGCTCTGATCAGCCTACCTGTCCTTGGAGGAGTGGTTTCGGCCCAGAAACCCGAGTTGTATTGGCCATTTTGGACTAATTTCTATCTATTTAATCTTTCTGATATAAAAACTGCATTTGAGCTGTTTTGTGCATAGCGCAGCAGCGGTTAGCTAGGGTTAAACTATCCCTGGCGCCACTGAGGGTACTCTTCAGTTTTTCCTTTAGTACTAGCCAGTTCTTCCAAATTTAGCACTCAAATCAGTGCTTTCAGAGTAGCAGTTGCCCCAAAAAGAGACAGAAGCACTAACAAACTATAGTACTCGATCCCAAATAGTTGTTTTATAGGGAACAGTCCAATTACTCTCCCCACTGGGTAAAGAATAACCCATTCAGGCATGTCCAAGAGCCAGCTATCAGTGTGTTCTCCTGTGCACCTGATGAATTTGGGCATCCTGAGGCAATGTCACAACTGCCTCATGTACACAGACAACCCTCTCCTCCTACCACAAGACACCAAAATCTGCGAGAGATGCACTTACATAGCTAAACTTGAGGCAGATCTCTCTTCAGTCATGACTGGAACTGACAGTCAAGATGAAAAGATACCAACCTGCAGCACACCACTTACTACACATAGACCCACCATACATGCAACTGCTAACCCCACACAGATACAAAAAGACATATTTGGAGGCTCTAAATAAAAATCTGTGGAAACAGAGCCTCCAAAGCAGACATGCAAACATACACCCACAAACACACCTCAATCATCACATAACCAAAAACAGTGTGCTGCACAACTACAGCCCCTAAGGCAAAACACCATACCCAACACACTTGTAATAGGTGACTCCATAGTCAGGCACACAGATGTCCCTCTCACCAGGCTGGATAAAGAGAAAGTCACTGTCAGTTGCCTGTTGGGCGCCAGAATCCGCCACATTACCCACACACTCAGGTCACTCCACAACAACTACGAATACAACTCTGTCATTGTCCACGTTGGTGTGAATGACCTGAGATGTACCTCCCTGGACTACATGAAAAGGGTCATAGAAGAGCTCTCTGATTATGTAATCAAGGCAGGTATGACCCTAGCCCTGAGTAGCATCTTACCCTCACCAAGTATGATACCACAGTACAAGGAAAAAATTATACATTTCAACAATTGGCTAAGCTTTTGGTGTCATGCAAAGGGGATTCAGTATCTGTCTGCCTGGGATGACATGCTCGATAAGCCTCGATGCTTCACCAGAGATGGCTTGCACCTGTCACCCCCGGGATTTCAATTACCCAAACATCAATTAGGAAAACTACAAAAGTACTAATACCTTTGCTCAGCGCTTCCTGGAATACATCAACTCCAATGCTCTGGACCAGCTTGTAAACACCCCCACAAGAGGTAAAAATATACTTGACCTGGTCATCACCAACATGGGGGACAAATGCTCCACACCTGCAGTACATCCCTCATTGGTCATATCTGACCATAAACTCATCACCCTAGATATCCACATACCACCCCCCATCCTCCGTCCCAAAAGAAACCATGGTCAAAAACTTCTCCAAAGCGAACTTTATGCTAAAGACAGAGGTGGCAAACTTCATTACTCCCACGCAGAATGTCAATATGACTGAATCTGCTATATCCTACACAAAAGCACTCTACAAGCACCTACATGAGTGCATGGACCATGCTATCCCAAAGATCAAGACCCACTCCTCCAAAAAGAAGAAACCAGTCTGGTGGACCCTGGCCATAAACAAGCTCAATCATAGAAGGAAGAAATTACTGCAAAAAAAAAAGTAAAAACCCAGGAATGGTGGGGCTCCCTGACCAACCTTAGCAAAAAACTAAGGACCCTCATAAAAAACTCTAAGGTGAGCTTTGAAAGAAAAATCACAACAGACACCAAAGGCAACCACAAAGCATTTCTTAACTATGTCAAAAAACTTAATGGCAACTCTCAGATCTGTTCCGAGCTACAGCATAATGGTTCAGAATTCACGGAACCAACTGATATCACCAATATATTGGCAGATAGGTTCAGTGCAAACTTCACCCCACCCTCTCCCCCCAAAGGGCTCATATCCATACCAGAAGATTGTGCTGCCCCTAAAATCACGGACACCCAGGTGAAAACAGCACTCTCCAAGGCAAGAAACACAGCATCCATAGGACCAGACAGCATCCCAGGCTGCATGCTACATGAGCTCCAAAATGAATTAATCCCTCACTTTAATACCATGTTTAACCACAGCCTAACCTCAGGCTATGTGCCCACAGAGTGGTGCATGGTAACAGTCATCCCACTCCATAAAGGAGGTGCAACCACTGACCCCGGGAATTACCATCCCATCAGCCTGATGAGTCTCTTCTGCAAGACCATGGAGCGCATCATCATGGAACTCAAACAACAACATTAGTAACCTACAAACCCTAGACCCCACCCAGTTTGGGTTCATAAAGGGAAGGTCATGTCTCCTAAATCTGGTTGACTTTTTCAAAATGGTCACTAAAGCAATAGATGATGGAAAGGTGGTTCACACAGCATACCTTGATCTTGCAAAGGCCCTTGATACCATTCCCCACTTGGGAATTATAGACAAACTCACTAACCTAAATATAAACCCCTACTTTACAAGATGGGTCGCTAACTGGCTCATGAATAGAACCCATTCAGTGAGAATAGGAAACGCTAGATCAGACTCCAAACCTGTGACTAGTGGTGTACCACAGGGCACAATCCTGGGACCCCTCCTGTTCGGTATCTATTTCTCTGAGGTACAAGCAAACACGGAGGGACTATGGCTCACAAAGGTCTCAGACGACTGCAAACTGGGTGCCATAATCGAGACTCCTACTGACAGACATCATTCAAAAGGGTCTTACGGATACAGATACGTGGTGCCAAAACCATGGCCTCAAACTAAATGCCAAAAAGTGCATTGTTATTCCCTTTGGGAAAAATCAAGTACATATGAACTACAACATAGGTGGCAGCCCACTTATCACAGAGAGTGTGATGAGACCTTGGGACTCACATAGATAGTAACCTCTCCTTCAACAACCACATTGCCAAAGTGGTTAGAAAATCCTTCTACATGGTCCACCTTATCACAAAAGAGTGTTAGCATTTAGGAATAAGGAAGTTATTGTCCCCCTATACTCATCACTCATTAGACCCGTTATTGAATATAATGCCCTGTTCAGGATGTACCTAACAAGACACATGTAACAACTGGAGAGGCTGCAAAAGTACCTCACAGAGAGGATAACAGGCCTTAAACAGATGCCCTATGCCATGAGGCTAAAAAAATTCAGACTGTACTCGGACGCATACCGGCTACTCAGAGGTGATCTCTGCCTGACATACAAGGCTATGTCAAACCCCAAATTGCTAGAAATGCTCCACCTAAGGAAAACCCAATCCACCAGAGCTACACGCTCAAGGGACATAAACCTGACATCAATAAACAGGACACGTTGGAGGGACAGATTCATGTCCCAGAGACTCCCCTTGCTCTGGAATAAGGTCCCCATATATGTGAGGCTGAGCTCCTCATTGGCACTCTTCAACAGAAATCTTGATGAGTGGATGGGAAACAAGAAATTCACCCCAGGGATCACTCCTGTGGCCCTGCTTGACAGGAGTGCAGGTAACTAAACCACTTGGGAAGGAGGCAGTAGCACAACATGTTTGGCTAGGCTTAATTATGCCCTAGGGCCAATAGCCTAGTACCTACCTATGAACCACAGCAAGATCAGACAGGTGAACAGGGAAATGGAAGATTCTGCTGGGTAGTAGAAGTCTGGACATAAAAAAGGAGTAACTGCAGGTACTTTTATAAGATTGGGAAGTTAGAGGTGTGGGAATTGCTGACACCTGGACTTATGAAAAGAGGGAGTAAGATATGGAAAATCAGAGATACTGGACATGTAGGAAGGACAAAGTATGCAAATCAGAAGGATGAAAAGCCATTTACATAAGAAAGAATTAAGTGCAAGGCAGGAAAATAAAGTGCAGAGAAGATAGCTAACCAAAGTCAAGGATAAAGAACCAATAAAGGTGGGTGGGTTATCAAACACAGAGTAAATGGAGGCCAGGTAATATTACCAATAACTAGAGCAATCATACCAGAATCTGGGTCATGCTAAATGGCAGGGAACTAGGGTCCACGTGCAAAAAACTCAAGTGCTGGACTACAAGAAGATTGATAACAGAAAGATGGGGCACAGAGAAAGCAATGGAGTAGTGAGGATTAGTTGTAGGAGTAGACAAACTCTGGGAGAGAATCAAGAACAGTATATGCCATACAGAGGAGGATGGCTGAGGGCAAAGACAAGTGTAGAGAAGTAATTAGCTATTGGGCAGATCCATGATAAAAGGGTTCTTCATAAATACAATGGAAAAGAAAAGATGGGAACTGAACTGACCGGGATGACCAAGGAAGGAGAAGCCTCCAAAGAAGACAAAGAGCAGGCAGAAGTCTTTAATAATTTATTCGTATGTATTTTCAAGTTAGAATAAATGAAAGGTTACCAGGTTTGGAGCATCAGGAGTGGAAGAAGGTGAACATGGATGGATGTTTTTACTGTCAATATGAAGGAGATAAACAAGATGGAGAGAAATAAGATGGCAACCAGAAAGCATGTCCCACGGAGTAAACCTGTTAAAGATGTGGAACAGCAGGGTATTCACCCCAAAAGTAAAGTCTTTCCAGTTAAAGAAAAGTAATTAAGTATTTTTATTCTGTTCCTATGTGTTACATTTTAACTATCATATATCGTACATACCAACAGCTGGATAGTAAGTGGCAGAGCTTTTTTTCCTCAGTGTTTCTACTGTTTTGTGCTACCACTTAGTGAAGAGTTTCTGTAGCTGGTTTTCATTTGAACTAGAGTATGTGCGTCGCTGTTGACTGGTTGTTTATGTCTTCAGCCAATTACATCTTTATTGTTTTACAGCAGTTTTTCTAACTAAAGTTAATTTAGTAATACTATCAATATATTAAAATTAAACCATATCTCTAATTGCAATGAAAAATACATTCAGATTTTAAGGATACCATCCAAATGCCATAAAATGAATCAACAGGCATGCAAGAAAGAGTTCTGCATGCTGTCACTCATTCTGTTATCATTCTCCATGATGCATTTAATCTCTCATGGGCCATCTAACCTCAATGGACTTGTCAGGGCCACAATATGAATTATTCTTGCCATCCTGTTATAAGGTCATGCACAAGTATAGACATATAAAATGACTTATTTATAGTTAGTGGTAATGTCTTAAGAGCAACAGTTAGAACAAAGTTGAAGCCGATCAGGGTACTGGAAATTTCTTGCATAATTTATACAGTGCAAGTAATAACACAAACCTGTTATGTAGCCTGCAAATAGCAGATTGGCACATATTTAATGTAGTCCATGCTGTAATTACATTTAAGTTGTTGTAGTTGATTGTTCTTTTTATATATTTGCCTATGTTGGTATTTAATGCTGTTGATTACATATATACATGTATACATATACAAAAATAGCTTTCCTGCTACTAGCTAAAGTTTAAATTTGGCGGAGTGTTGTTTCTCCATCACATTTCCTCTAGGGTATTGATCCGTGAATGCGTTTGCATTACATTTTGATCATAAGACCACATTCAGTCAGAAAAGAAGTGAGGCATATTTGCATTATTATTTTGCTCATTTCTCCCTTACGTAAGGGAGTAAAGAGTGAAGCACCCCAGCAGGATCATGCAGAAGGGCTTGCCAGCCACAAAAATTTGATGCTGTTGTGAAGTTCCATGGATGCTACCATGTAGGGTTTTTTTCAGCTTTTTCATGGGGCTATGTTTTGATTGGTTGTAATTAATGTGATTTGTTGTAGCTTTCTGGGGTATAGTAGTTGATTCATAGTGGAAGCTATACAAACACAGAAAATGTGCATGAGAATGGTACTAAGCAGGTGATCACAAGGGCCATAAGATGTTTAACCATATTCACCTTTAAGTAGGCACACTTTAAAAGATTTTGCCACCTTTTTCAAACACTTAATAGTGCTTATCTTCCAAATTAAGTAGAATAGTACATGATAACAGTGGTGTACATTTCTGTCTATCCATCCAACTAGTCTTAAAGTTAGCCAAAGTAGTACCTGTAGTAAAAATGTATTCCACTGACTGTGAAAATGTATGAGGAACCTATCCCTCCAGTGAGTCTTGTTTATTTGTTGATACAGATTTAGGTCCCTAATGCACATGTTTGTAGAGCCATTTGTCTTGCAGAGAAATAGGAGGTCAAAGAAGATTGGGTCTCTCGTGGTTTGAAAGGCGAGACGCAGGTTACCATGGAGCAGCCAGTTGGCTACTGAGTATAAACAGAGTCATGCTAGCCTACTGGGATAGTTGAAGAATTAAGGCCTTTATTTTTCTTTGTTAGAAATCCTTGGGGTGTTTACATTTGAGCAATATAGTTTTATTTGTACATACAAAATGGAAAACTGTATTTGATCATGAGTCTAATAAGGGGGTTCCTATTAGATGACCGAAGATGCATTCTTTTGAATGCATCTTGGTTGAACTTGAAAAGATGAAAAGGCAAAATGATGAAGTGACATAAGTGAATTCTTTCCCTGGGAAAGAAATCTCTTGGCCGCATCCGTTACTTTGTCGTTTTCGTCACTGTAGTGCGATCTTGGAGTTGATATATTTAACTTGGGGGGGTGTGGGTGGCGAAGCGTGTTTTTTTTTTTTTTGGAACAATTTTTTTTCCCTTGGGAAAAAATCGCTGTTCTAAGCATTCAAGTTTGTAAGTTTTCACTTACATGGGGTCGATAAATCATCGTTCGCTTTTTTAAGTGTTCAATTATTTAATATAGACCCTAATAAAGGCATAGTACACTGATAGGATGACTTCTCTGGTTCTTGAAAATATTCTCTTGGAAATTAACTGAGCCAGACAGAAGGATTTTTTGACTTTCGTGGAAACACGATGAGCAAATGAGAGACAGCTGTGCATGTGAGTACCCAGGTCTCTTACGACCATATCTGTCTGAAGAGCAGTACCATTTATAACATATGAAATCAGAGCATTTTTTCTGACAAATATTTCAACACTGCACTTTTTTTGCATTTAACTTTAGACTGTTTTCAGTACACCGGGTATGTGCATATTCCAGCTATTGCTGGAGCTAATCACTGAATGAATGGATAGTGGATTAGTAAGAACTGGAGTTTTATAAAGTGAAAGTAGGAGGTAATGGGTTTCTGGAGTGGCTTCTGTGGATTTTGAGAGGAATTCTTATTTATATAGAGAATTCTTAGCTTTTAGTGAGTTGTTTGTGTTATTTGGAATGTGGAAATCAAATTTAAGGTTTTAATCTATTGTTATTCCTAGCAATATTTTGTAAGAAACAACTTCAATATCTGCATTGTTTAATGACCTAATTTTGAGCTTTGCTTTATCTTCAATATATTATTTTGGGAACGATAAGATTTGAGTTGGTTTTATTGGGGTTGAGCAATAAGTGGGTACTGCAGAACCAACTTTTAATTGAGGTAAGGGATTTTTGTGTTATTTCCTGAAGGTATGTCAGATTGTCAGAAGAACATATACGTTGTAGAGTCATTAGCATACTGAATAAGTAAAGCTTGGCAGAAAGAAGTGTGAAGGTTGTTTAAGATACTGAAGTGGGGAGAAAAGGATAAAACATTGGAGTATACCTGTACTGATGGGTAGATAGGGAGAGAGGGTGGTCTGCCACTTTACGGCTTGCTATCTATCAAATAAGTAGCTGTTGAACCATTGTAGTATAGGAAGTGATAGGCCTAGAGAGGACATTTATTGAAGCAGTTTGGTATGAGATACAGTGTTAAAGGTCTTAGATAGATAAAATAATAAAGAAAAGACCAATTTTCCAAAATCTCTTGCTTTATTGGTAGTGCCCATAAAAGATAACAGAGCAGTAGTTATGCTATGAGCGTAGTAGAAGCCATGCTGCATAGAAGTTAGGAGTTATTCTTGTACGAGGTGATGAAGAAATTGTTTCTGGATACACCTTTTCCAGGATTTTTGAAAGAGGAGGAAGAATTGCAGTAGGTCAGAAGTTAGATACCTCTTCTGAGTGTCCATGTTTATGGAGTGGAATAATGTATGATTTTTTTTTCAAATATTGGGAACCCATGATTTTGATATAGATGTGCTTATTAGCATAGAGAATGGGTAAGCTATTGCTTTGCTGGCTAGTTTTAGGTATTCTAGAAGGAGGATGTCTGCAACACTAGAGCCATGTTTAAGTTTGAGTAGTATTTTTTTTATTATGGCATTTGGCACTGATTTTGAAGAATAGGAAAAATGACTAGTGGTAGAAAGGTGGAGAGAGTTAAATTTTGCAACATTTCATTAGTAATTTGAATGATTAGCACTGAAAGATTGTTGATTGTTTGCTTTGGTAGGAATAGAGGTAGAAATAGTTAAGTGAAGAGAAGTTGATTTGAAAAGGGTGAAATGGGAACAACCTTGGTAAGAGCTGCAATACTTTTTATGAAGCAAGCATTGAATATGTTTTCCATCTATAAGGAAGAGCTGTTAGGAGGGAGATTAGGTTCTTTTCTGAGACATGGTCTAAAAGTGCTTTGAAGACTAGAATTTTTGGGGTGTTATTTCTATGATTGATTTGCAAGTGGTTATAGTACTGATTCTTGTCATTACGGACTTGTGTTTTGTTAGATTATCATGTTCTTTGCAGCAGTGAAGCTTTTCTATTGTTCTGTGTTTTTGTCAGTCCTTGTGCATGTTCACTATAGCAGCTTTGCTTTAATAAGATAGCCAAGGAGCAGGGTTGGGTTTTTACAATTCTCTGCACAATGGGTAATAGCATTTTCCAGTGTTTAGGAATACTGTACTGACCTGAAGTCATTAAGATCTGTAAGCAGTTTATACTTCTTGGTTAGTTCAAGTTTACAATCATAACTTGCCAGTCTTTTATGCATCTTATGATAAATATTCACTGATTCCTTAAAGGATGGCATATTGGCACGTTCCCCTTCAAGTTTAATAATCTCATCTTGTAAGTTCAATTCAGTGTCAATAAAAAACTGGCTAATGAGCATCATGTAGTTGGCACTTAATTTACAATTCAGTTCCTGACATTTTTTCAACAGTTCTGGCCAAGTGTTAGCACATGCTGGCATTTTCAAAATTCTTAGACTATGAGGCACAGCCCCCAAGCTCCAAATAAGATAAAAAGCTTAAACATTGCCATTGAAGCTTTTTAAAAGCTTGTACCTTCTTCTTAAGTATTCTAACACAATTTATACATAGGGAAAGCATGCATGCACCCCATGTATTTAGGGGCATAGTAAAAGGACAATTATTGAGAGTGAGTAGACTAAATACCAGTGATGAAAAATGCAAAGAAGAATGGATGACATCATCCAAGACTTTCAGGAGAGAAGATATAATACTGATTATTTAAAACAGCTTAAGAATGAAGTATTTATGAATAGAGATGGGTCAGCTAAACCATTTTTTAGTGAAGCTGCATCTGTCAATGATGATCACGTGAGACATCCACAAAAAAAATATTTAAGATGTTACTTCAGATAATAGGAGAACTTATGAAGTTAGGGAAATTATCTCTAGGAATCAGGGGATCTTAGAAGTCATGCCAGAATTGAAACAGCTAATCGGTGGGAGACCAAGTTTTCTATATTGAAATTGTCAGAATTTAAAAAAGACATTGTGCTATAAAGACATAAAGCTGAATGATGAAAGCAAAATAATTAGGAAGTAATGTGGAACATATCCATGCCATACTTGTAGCTGTTGTAGATTTATTGCCACTGGAAATACTTTTAAACATCCAAAACTAAGAAAAAGTATTTTTTTGATCATTATGCTACATGTAACACCATGAATGTAGTTTACTTAGCAACTTGTATTAAATGTTTCACTTTTTATGTCGGCAAATGTACCCACAAGATGAAAGATCGCATTATACAACATAGATCAGAGATGAGTAGAAATGTCTCATCTAATGAATTAGCAAAGCATGTTGCTGAATATGGCTCTGACCATGTTTTTAAGTTTAAGGTTATGGATGTGATGTACAAAAGCATCAGAGGGGTGACACTAATACTTTGGTTTACTCATAAAAAATTGTATTTGATTTTGCATAAATAAAACCAAGCTAATTATTTACAATAGCAACAAAATGAACTATATACAGTGTCCATAATAATAAATACAATAACAATCAATACTTCAATATTTTTCCAATAAATTATGTAATTTTTGCCATATAGTTAAATGAGTTGTATTTTTTTCATTTTTATCATAGATATTTCTTTATTGCAAACAGATTTAGATAGCCGAATGAAATTTCTATTGAAAGAAATAGTAGCCTTAGCTTTCCAGTGTATCATTATAACTTTCCTTGCTATAACTAAGCTTGCCCACAAAAGAAGTACTTGATGAGCAGGAGTAACATGGAGAACTGGTACAGTGAACAATATGAGAGAATCAGTTATAATACAGTTATCATTCCACAAAGCTTTGCAAAAATACCTAAAATCAACCCAGAATGATTTAACCATCTTGCAATTAATGATCATATTAAACCAATCCGCTTCAGGTGTTAAATCACATCTCCAACACTTAATAGCATCATTTTTATAAATGAATGCAACCTCATGTGGAGTTAAAAAAACATCTATGTAAAGATTTCCAAGTAAAAAAAGTCTCCAATAACAAAAGGATGTTTTACCTGATTATCTTTAAACAAAGATGTTTGTTTATAGCCGTAATTTCGTCTTTATTAATCTTGGTTGAGCAATTGTAGAAAGAAGCATCTATAGGTCTAAAAATCACTTCTAATAATTTTATATATATTTTCAGATAAATTAGGTGTTCACCTTGAAACCATTAATGATGGATGTGAAATCTAAGATTTTTGGTATATCATTGTTAGATGCATCTAAAGTTAGTATAGCTTTATTATTAAGACATTCTTTACTTGTCTGAATATCTAACCAATTGATGTTCTTTACACTAAATTTGGCTAATAGGAAATCAGCTGAATGGATTTTTTTTATCAAACAAACTACAATTAGTTATTGCTTTTAAAATCCATCATTTTGTTTTTGTCAAAGGAGAGTAAACATCCATTAGTAAAGGCTATTGGGAATATTGCTATTAATAGATTTTTTTTGTTATGTGATTTGAATATATAAGCCTTTTATAATTTAAAAATAACGGATTTAAGAAAGGAAATAATGTAAGATTATGTTTATCATTGGGTGTATATATTTTAAGGTCCACAGAAAAACATTATTATCTATTTTAATGAGAGGATCAGATGTTGTTTTATTAGAATCCAATAACCAAGTTTATGTAATGTTTTTCAGTAAGAAGAGTATAATATAGCAATCCATAAAAATATTGTCTTGATTATGATTCAGGTTATATAATGGTCAGTATTAGGAAACCCTACCCCTCCCTCTTCCCAACTTGTCACATGCCACTGAGAAGATATTCTGGGTTTCTTTGGATACCAAACATTAAGTACTGTCATTTATTTTCTTTGTTTTTTTGTTTGGAGAAAGAATTAAAGAATGACTAATAAATAAGATTTTACGTAATAAGATCATTTTAATTAAAGTTAACCTGTCCTCAAAGGTAAAATATAGTTTATTCCAGCTTTCAATTAAGTTTGACATTGTCTATAGGAGATATTGATTAGGTTCATAGGTTCATACTAGGCTATCTGCCAGAGGGCATTTACAAGCCTAGCCCATCGTTTTGTGGCTTACGCCACCCCTTTAGTATGGGGAACTATACCCATTATTTTGCTGTGCCTCTGTCGAGCAGTGACACTGAGGTAATCCCTGGGGTATATCTGCGATCTCCCATCCATTGGTCAAGATTTCTCTTGAACAAGGCCAGCGAGGTGCTCTGCCTCACATGTACCGGGATTCTGTTCCACAGCATAGGGAGTCTTTGGGTGATGAATCTATCCCTCCAGCACGTCCTATTAATAGCCGTGTCGAGGTTTAAGTCTCCGCCTTGTGGCTCTGATGGATCTAGATTTTTGAGGTGAAGCATATTCATCAAATCTGGGTTTGACATGGCCTTGTATGTTAGGCAAAGGTCACCTCTGAGCAAGCGTGGCGACTGAATAGAGCTGGAGTTCTTTCAGTCGGGCAGCATAGGATAGATTTTTGAGACCCTTTATCCTTTTGGTGAGGAACTTTTGTGGCCTCTCCAGCTGCTGCAAGTGTCGGGTCAGATACATTCCAAATGGGGCATTGTACTCAATCATTGGTCTGATGAGTGATGACCCTTGATCACTATAAGTAAAAAACTAAGAGCTCTCATAAAATCATCCAAAGCAAATTTCGAGAGAAAAATAGCTAAAGACTCAAAAGACAATCATAAGGCCTTCTTTAGCTATGTTAGAAACCTAGGAGGAAACTCCCAGATATGCTCAGAACTAGTTCAAAATGATGTGAAGATTACTGATCCTACAGACATTGCCAACATACTGGCTGACAGGTTCAGTGCAAACTTCTCACCCCCCTCCCCCCCAAAAGGAGAGATATCTATACCAAGCGATTGCAGCCCCCCAAACATCTCCAACGCCAAGTGAGAACTGCTCTCTCCAAAGCAAAAAACACAGCATCCATGGGACCTGATGGTGTCCCCGGCTGTGTGCTCCACGAACTCAATGAGGAATTAAACCCACAGCTAAGACAGCTGTTTAATCATAGTCTTACCTCTGGATACGTACCAAGGGAGTGGTGCACTGCAACTGTGGTCCCACTTCACAAAGGCGGTGCCTCCACCGACACTGGAAATTACCGGCCCATTAGCTTGACAAGCCTTATCTGCAAAGCCATGGAGAGGATCATAATGGACCTCATAAATAAAGACATAGGGAATTTGCAGACTTTGGATCCATCCCAGTTTGGCTTTGTCAAAGGCAGATCATGCCTTCTAAACTTGGTTGACTTTTTTGAAACAGTCACCAAAGCCATTGATGAGGGAAAGGCAGTCCATACAGCCTACCTCGATCTGGCGAAGGCCTTCGATACAATACCCCACTCGGGTATCATTGAAAAACTCATCAGCTTAAATGTTAACCCATACATCACAAGATGGGTTGCAAACTGGCTGAGTGACAGAACCCACAGGGTCAGAGTTGCTGGCGCCATGTCAGACTCAAAGCCTGTCACAAGTGGTGTACCACAGGGCTCAGTCCTGGGCCCACTCTTGTTTGGCATCTACTTTTCCGAAGTACAAGCAAACCCAGGAGGGTTATGGCTGACCAAGTTTGCAGATGACTGCAAACTGGGTGCCATAGTAGAAAACACATCTGACACAGATATCCTTCAGAAGGGTCTCACAGAAACGGATAACTGGTGCCAGAGCCATGGTCTAAAGTTAAATGCCAAAAAATGCATAGTCATACCCTTCGGGAAAAACAAGGTTACCCCTAGCTACTAAATAGGTGGCAATCCACTGAGCACAGAAGAAGTTATCAGGGACCTGGGGACCCAGGTTGATAGTAGTCTGTCATTCGACACCCATGTAGCTAAAGTAGTTAGGAAGACCTTCTACATTGCCCACCTTATCATGAAGGGATTCTCATCTAGATCAAGGGAGGTCATAGTCTCCCTATACTCATCACTCATCAGACCAATGATGGAGTACAATGCCCCATTCAGAATGTATCTGACCCGACACTTGCAGCAGCTGGAGAGGCCACAAAAGTTCCTCACCAAAAGGATAAAGGGTCTCAAACATCTGTCCTATGCTGCCCGACTGAAAGAACTCCAGCTCTATTCAGTCGCCACCGCTGCTCAGAGGTGACCTTTGCCTAACATACAAGGCCATGTCAAACCCAGATTTGATGAATATGCTTCACCTCAAAAAATCTAGATCCGTCAGAGCCACAAGGGCGGGAGACTTAAACCTCGACACGGCTATTAATAGGACGTGCTGGAGGGATAGATTCATCACCCAAAGACTCCCTATGCTGTGGAATAAAATCCCGGTATATGTGAGGCAGAGCACCTCGCTGGCCTTGTTCAAGAGAAATCTTGACCAATGGATGGGAGATCGCAGATATACCCCAGGGATTACCTCAGTGTCACTGCTCGACAGAGGCACAGCAAAATAATGGGTATAGTTCCCCATACTAAAGGGGTGGCGTAAGCCACAAAACTATGGGCTAGGCTTGTAAATGCCCTCGGGCAGATAACCTAGTATGAACCTATGAACCTAAAAGAACCTATCTTGACAAAAGCAGTGGCATTTTCTTATAATTTTTTGACAACTTTCTCTGAAGAAAATTTGTGTTCATACAGTGCTTTGAAAAGATAAGACCAATTCAATGAGTCAAATGCTTTGTTTATATCTAAACTTAGACAGTTTGTCTTTTTTTTGTTAGCTACATCTATTAAAGAAATAGTCTAATTATGTTGTCTTGTACCTTTCTATTCCTTATAAAACCAGTTTGGTTCATAGGTTGGTACTAGGCTATCAGCCCTAGGGCCTATACTTGCCTAGCCATAACAATTCCCTGGCTATTTCTTCCCACACTATTTATTTCTCCTGGACCCTTGTCTAGCAGGGCAACTGACGTGATCCCTGGGGTGAATTTCCTTTCTCCCATCCAGTCATCAAGGTTCCTTTTGAAGAGGGCCAAAGAGGTGCTCTGCTTGACATGTATGGGCAGTCTATTCCAGAGTCTGGGGAGTCTCTGGGTCAGGAACCTATCCCTCCAGCATGTTTTGTTTATTGTGATGACAAGGTTTAGATCCCTGGAGCATGTGGCTCTGAGGGATTGGGATTTCTTTAAGTATAGCATGTCCAACAGCTCTGGGTTTGACATGGCCTTGTATGTTAAGCCGAGATTGCCTCAGAGTAGAATAATATGTGACAGAGTATAGCTGGAGTTTTAAGGCAGTCAGCATAGGGCATCTGCTTTAGGCCTGTGATTCTTTTAGTGAGTTATTTCTGCGGCTTTTCCAGTTGTTGCAGATGTCTTGAGGTACATACAAAATGGGGTGTTGTATTCTATAATGGGTCTAATGAGGGTTGAGTACAGTGGGACAATGACCTCCTTTTTTCTGGATGAAAAGCCCTTAGTGATGAGGTGTGCCACATAGTAGGATTTCCTGACTGTTGTGGCGATGTGGTTATTGAAGGTGAGATCAATGTCCACCTGTGTCCCCAAGTCTCTTATCACACTTTCGGTGTTTAGTGTACTGCCACCTATGTGGTAATTCACGGGTACATGTTTTTTCCCAAAGGGGATAACTCTAAATTTCTTGGCATTGAGCTTGAGCCCATGGCTCTGGCACCAAGCATCTGTTTCTGTAAGGCCTTTTTGTAGAGTATCGACATCATTTGGGGATTCAATAATGGCTCCCAGTTGGCAGTCATCTGCGAACTTTGTTAGCCAGAGTCCCTTAGTGTTGGCCTGTACTTCAGAGAAGTAGATGCCAAACAAGAGAGGTCCCAGGACTGAACCCTGAGGTACTCCACTTGTCTGGAGCTGGATTTGGAGTCAGCTACTTTTACAGTGTGGGTTCTGTCAGTAAGCCAGATGGCAACCCATCAAGTGACGTAGGGATTAATGCCCAGCTTAGTAAGTTTATCTATGATTCCAGAGTGGGGGATTGTGTCAAAGGCCTTGGCGAGGTCCAGATAGGCTGTGTGGACTGCCTTACCCTTGTCTACGGCTCTGGAGACTGATTCAAAGAAGTCAATCAGGTTCAGGAGATAAGATCGGCCCTTCATGAACCAAACTGAGTGGGATCCAGTGTTTTAAGACTGCCAATGTCTTTGTTTATAAGTTCCATGATAATACATTCCATGGCCTTGCAGATCAGGCTCGTCAGACTGATGGGGCGGTAGTTCCCGGGATCCAAGGTGGATCCCCCCTTGTGGAGTGGGATAACTGTAGCTGTGTGCCACTCAGTGGGCATGAAGCCTGAGGAGGGTATGATTAAACATGACACTTAGGTGAGGTGCCAGTTAATTTTGTAGTTCATGTAGTACACAGCCCGGGATGTCATCTGGTCCCATGGATGCTGTATTCATAGCTTTGGAGAGTATGTTTTTTACCTGTGTGGTCGTTATTACCGGAATTTGGCAATCTTCTGGTATTGAGATGGGCCATTTAGCGGGTGAGAGGGGGGGTGAAGTTGGCACTGAATCGATCTGCCAGGATATTGGCAATATTCTTGGGATCAGTATATTTAATGCCATTCTGTTGTAGCTCAGAGCAGATCTGAGCATTGCCATTTAGATTCTTGACATAGTTATAGAATGCCTTGTGGTCATCTTTTATTAGTTCAGGGATTATAGTGTTAAATCTTTTTTGCCAAAATAGACATGAATAACTTATAATCTGTATTAAAAAGGGAACTTGGTCTATATGATGCACATGAAGAAGGTTATTTTTCTGATTTTAATATAGTTGACACAAGAGAGTACTTACATGAAGGCAGTAGGGTAGAAGATGTTTTGACTTCCTGGAAAGTGTTTAAAATAATTTTTAAGATATAATCAGGTAATATTTTGTAAATTTCAGATACTAACCCATCTAAACCTGGAAATGTATTCATCTTTAGATTTTTAATGTGGTATTTTAGTTCCTTAAGAGTAAAATGTTTATCTATTTTAGCAAACTGTTATTTGGATAATCTTGTTGAATGTTTTTTTTTTTAAGTTATCAATTGTCTTAGTCTTATATATACTAGAATTTGAATTAATCTCTTCATAGTACTTTCTGAAACAGTTTACTATATTGATTAGATCCAGTGCCTTAGTTATTCTACCTTTATCTTTATAAATAATTTCCTTAATGTGTTTTTTCTCTCATGTATTTTTGATCTAACTATTTTGTGTAGGTTTTTAAGATTTAATGGATATGAATATAATTAGATTTTTTCTAGGTTAATAGATACCTTAAGATGCAGTATATCTTGATATTCTATCTAACTTATTAGTATTGTTGATCGCTACTTTGTCATTAGGTTTAAGGTTAGATTTTAATTTATCAACTGCAGCTTGGAAATCCAATAATTTCTTAACTCATTCCTTTCTTTTTGATATGTACCAGTGTTTAATTTTACTGTATAAGACTACCTTTAATGTGTCCCATAATATCATATCAGAAACTTCTCCATTGTTATGTTCCATGAATTGTTTAATTTATTTTAAGATCTATTCCTGAAAGCTTTTTATAGTCATTATGTAAACAGGAATTCAGACAAGAATTTCGACTTTCATGACTTACAGTTACTTTAAAAGTGATAGCATTATGCTCTGAGATGGGACATGAAACAATTATTGTATCATTTATTTTCAGAATTAAAGAACTAATTACCAGGACTTTGTCAATATTTGCCTGTGTAGCAAATTTGTATGAATAGTGCATAAATCTTAAGAAAGATGGTAATATCATATCAAATGCATCTTTCATATTTCTTGTATTTATATAGTTCAGGTGTTTTGCTATGGATGTACTTCTAAAAGGCTAAGTATTTGAGGTATCATTCTGTGAAAGAATACAATTAATATCACCTGCTAACAAAATTTCCCATCTTGAATGTAGAGTCTTAAGATGTAAAGTTTTACTATTTTTGCACCTATACTGGGTATCCCGTATGTATTAGAGTGTAAAGACTTTTCCCCACTTTAATAACAACTATACCAAGCATGCTGTCTTTCTGAATAAGAGCTTAGTATCTTAGGAAATCCCAGTGATTGTCTCCACAAAGTGAGAATACCTCGCCTTTTATTCTTAAAATGAGAACTAAAATTGAGTGATCTTTTAAAAATTGTTTTATTAAGGTCTTCAGATAATAAGTGAGTTTCTTGGAGAAAAATGGCATCAGCTTTTAGCTGGGAAAATATTTGTTTAAGCTACCTCTCTTAATAGGATTGTTCAACCCATTAACATTCAGAGATACACACGTGTGTGAAGGCCTTTTTATAAGACATTGTGTTTTTAACTTTAAATTGTTTTGCTGTGGCAATATTAGTAAAGATTTTAATATCATTTCTTACGGACAAATAAAAATTAACAAAAAAATACTAAATAGGAAACTGTTAAAAACCAACACCTTGGAGTCCCACACTAGCTCTCTCATGACATCTAGTGCCACTTTTCTGCTATTGCTGTTAAAACATTAGAGTGACAGCTAGGCTGTAAAAATGTAAAAGATGTACAGTATATGTTACTTAAAACTAGCTGGAAAATGAGCAGTAATTATGTACTGTAATAATAATTTAGCAGTAATTTACATATGACGGTGCATTTTAACACACTTCTTTTCCCATTAAAACAAATGGGCCTGTAAGCAAAGCTATTTAAAATGCAACAAAAACACATTAGTATAAAATATTTAAACATAAAAGTTATAGATAAACATTAATTACAAAAAAATTAATTAAAAATAATTCAGCGGTTAATAAAGTCTGTTTTTATTTGCGATTGGTCCACAGAACTGAAAGTAAAGATTAAAGGTCAAAAGACATTGTTCACTTCCTGTTTTTAGCTGCAAACTGTT